>NC_092028.1:475243-480243 GCF_042242105.1 Pempheris klunzingeri
GTGTTCAGTGTGTTCAGTGTGTCAGTGTGTGTTCAGTGTGTTCAGTGTGTCAGTGTGTCAGTGTGTGTTCAGTGTGTCAGTGTGTGTGTGTGTGTGTTCAGTGTGTCAGTGTGTGTGTGTGTGTGTTCAGTGTGTCAGTGTGTCAGTGTGTGTGTGTACTTCCTGTGTGTCATCATGTTTCTTCTGTTTATGAAATCCTGGAAAAACTCAAACATGTTTCAGTGACGCTCGTTTGTCCGTCAGTGTTGCTATTGATACAATCAGTATTGATTGGCTGATTGTCAGTATTGATTGGCTGATTGTCAGTATTGATTGGCTGATTGTCAGTATTGATTGGCTGATTGTCAGCATTGATTGGCTGAGTAGTCTCACCGCTAAATTCTTAATTTTTCTGGTGGAGTTCTGAATGGCCCCGGGGGGGGGGGGCTGTTTATTGACTCAGAGGTTTCACAACCTCAGCGATTATGAAACATTCGTGTCGTCACTCAGAGGCTGCTGGGAAACGGAGTCAGGCTCTGCTGCCATGATCACATCATCAATACTTTGTGTTAATAAAAGACAGCAGCACATCCAGAGGAACCCTCACACCAGAGGAACCCTCCCATCCAGAGGAACCCTCACACCCAGAGGAACCCTCCCATCCAGAGGAACCCTCACACCCTGAGGAACCTTCCCATCCAGAGGAACCCTCACACCCTGAGGAACCCTCCCATCCAGAGGAACCCTCACACCCAGAGGAACCCTCCCATCCAGAGGAACCCTCACACTCAGAGGAACCTTCCCATCCAGAGGAACCCTCACACCCTGAGGAACCCTCCCATCCAGAGGAACCCTCACACCCTGAGGAACCCTCCCATGCAGAGGAACCCTCACACCCAGAGGAACCCTCACATCAGACAGAACAATCGAGGACGGTCCAGGGAGACAGAGAACAGGCTGCTTATTGGAAGTTTTTAGTCTTGGCTCTGGCAAACAGTGGATGTCAATGATGTGTCCCACAGCCAATAGGAGCTCTCTCTCAGCACCAAACAGGAAGCTGCAGGTAAACATGTAAACGTGAACAAGTCTCAGTTCTCCTGGACTGAGAAAGAGGAGGAGAAACTGGTGAAGCTGCGGAGGGATGAAGAGCCTCTCTGACCTCCTGCTGCCACAAAGTCAAACCCCCCCAGTCAGGATTCTATAAGGTGAGGTGAGCTAATGTTAGCTTGTAGGCTTCTTTATACTGACCAATCAGAGGATGCTTCTTCATACAGACTGATACCGACCAATCAGAGGACAGATTTCAATTAGGACATTTGGCAGAATGGGACCCTTTAAAACAATCTTAACAACGGGAACGGGACAGGAAGGGGTACTCTGGGACAGGGAACGGGACAGGAAGGGGTACTCTGGGACAGGAAGGGGTACTCTGGGACAGGAAGGGGTACTCTGGGACGGGGAACAGGACAGGAAGGGGTAGTCTGGGACAGGGAACAGGACAGGAAGGGGTACTCTGGGACAGGAAGGGGTACTCTGGGACGGGGAACAGGACAGGAAGGGGTATTTGACTCCATTCAGTGCAAGTCATCAGAGTAAGGTAGTGACCATAAATGTATTGAATGTTCCAGTTACTCTGGTCACTTGGTGCAATATTATAATATAATAATATAATGTATTACAATATATTGTGTGTGTAGGAAGATATAGGCCTCTCACTGGGGCACCAATAATGTAGCAGGTTGACTACCATTTAATTAATTAATTAAAAGCTCTCGTATCAATAGGGGCACCACCCGTCATTGGACGGGAAATTCAACTTATTATTTTCTTAGCACAGATGGCTTCAGGTCTTCAACCTTAAGAATTAAGCATTAAACAGTCTCAGTTCTAAATGTGTAAGTTCTCAGTGGCATTGATCCTTTTAGACCTTGTTATGAAGAAACATCCAGACAGTGAAGTGGCGTTAATACACCTTTTTATTAATAAATGCTAAATATCAACATAGAACACTAATGACTGAGACAGAAAGGACTCTAGACAGACAACAATCAGGACAGAAGACTAACACTGCTGATAAACCTTTGGATTGGTGATAGTGGAAGGAAACAGATTGTACCGGAGGACGAGGGGAACCCGTCTGACTTTAAGAACGTTGTAGTTAGAACCACAGAGGATCCACTGACTACTCTCCCTGCAGATTTAGATAGATCTCAGAGCTACACTGACACCAACTTGTGAACTAACACCAGCTGTTATACTTCACGTGGGCCCTTGGTCCAGCAGAGATGCATCCAGCGGTGGTCCGCAGTCACACAGGCAGGGTCAGCTGTCAGGGGAGGAGGAGAGAGAGGAGCTCTCTCTGGAGGCTGAGACAGGAGGCTGGAGGGCCTTGGCGATGTCGGCTCAGTTCACTCGGCACCGTGGTTCAGGAACTTGAAGGTTCTGGTGGATCAGGATGTGCTGGTTCTTGGCGGTGGCGTCTGTCGGTCCGTTCGGACTACAGGACAGCCAGTGGTGTTCAGCTCTTAATAGGCAGGGTGCTGGATCTGGATCTGGATCTGGATCTGGATCTGGATCTGATGTTGGCCTCAGCTTCAAAACTCATTTAAAGCTCACTAAGAAAAAGTTGTCGCTGGTCACACGCAACAGTTCAGAGTTATCAAAACGAGAGTTGCTATCAAAAGTACTTGGTTCTGGCTGGTGTTTCAGGAGGTATTTAAGAGGACTTTAAGAAATACTTTCAGTCATAGTGATCAGCTATAACTTCAGAAGAACGGTCTACAAAAGTTTAACTTGAAGGCACAAAGATTATAAGTAACAAAAGAAAACTTAAAAATAAAATAAAAACACGGCAAAGCGGAAAAGAAGGAGCTAAGCAATGACAGAAGGGAAGACAGAGGTTTTATCCTCTGCATCTTAGGGGCATGTTCTCCTCTGACAGAGGGACGCCTGTGTCATCACTTAAAAGTTTAGACGTACTAAATTAGATTTCTGTTTCATATTCACTATGTTCCAAATCCATTTTCATTCCTAACACTGCATGGTATACAGAATCAAGATATTTCCCTTCCAATACATATATTCATTAGGTCTTTACCAAATAACTTCCTGAATGGCATGACACTATGACCTAATCTTTAACATTCTCAAGTTTGTATTAACTTCCATTACTCTAATTATCACATTACACAGATTAAACAGACCTGGATTGAATATACTGTTGGTTAGTTTCTAACTTATTAGACACAGATTATTAATTATATGGACTTCCTGAGTCTTCTCACTCATTGGTGAATTGCAGTGTTATCACAGGATTTGAAGCAGCATCCTCAAAAGCTGTAATCGGTTAGTTGGTCGTCCTTGGATATTCATGAACATGTGGGTTACACCATTAGACAAAAGAACACACTAATTAGCATTAATTGATCTGTGGGCACTTTGGACAGTTTCTTTAACCACATTTAAACTTATAGCAGAAATGGAAGAATGTTCATACAGATTCACTCATTCCCCTCTGTGATCAGTCTGGCCTGGGCCTCAGGGGTCCACGAGTGAGGGAGACCACGGGGTCGCTCGGACAGGACCCTTCTGTCCTAATCACTGGTTCGTAGGAAGTTCACAACGTATATGTCGATAGAAGCTCTGTGCTGATTTTATGGCCGTCACTGTGAGGCCTTTTACACAACACCTACCCAGAGGCAGGCTTTGGGTTCCATCACTTATCAGTCTTTTTAGCGTTCATCCCGTTATCATCTGGAACTTTTATACAATGGCTTCCTGTTTTGGATAAGTCAGTTCAGGGTTAATTCACAGCCAGTTCACTGTTAAAGCATGGGTTTGTGGCAACCCCCCCCCCTTCCTTTGTCACAGGACAGTCCAGGAGGTCATAGGGCAAGTGAGGCAGCCACACTACTGGTTCGACGGGCTACATGTGCATCACTGCTGTCAGTTTTATGTGGAACACCAGGGGTTACATTAGCTGCAGTCATGCAGTGAACACCAACATACAGTGCTGCTCAAAAGTTTGTGAACCTCTTGAGCATTTTGGAGTTTTCTATTGTTTCAACCTGATTTCCTTATTTAATCAGAACCATTATTTTTTATATGAAATAGCAGGTGTAGCTTTATCAATATAATATACTTTGTTTGTTGTTTTAATCAATTGTGTAGTCAAGACTAAATTAAAAAGAGTTTTTGGTCAACTTATGTAGGTGCAAAAGTTAGTGAACCCTGAGCTGCGTTGCTTAAAACAAGCAGTGGAGTTAAGTTAAAGCTACCCGTCTCAAATTTGCCAGAGACCTGGAGAAACCTGAAGTCCATTCTGTAGACACGGGTCCAAAATTGAACTGTGTGGTCACAACCAAACCCGCCATGTTTGGCGAAAAGTCAGCACTGCATACCACCAAAGGAACCTTCTCCCAACAGTGAAGCATGGTGGTGGGAATGCTAAGATCTGGGCTTGCTTTTCATCCTCAGGACCTGGACAACTCCACAAAGTCCAGAGAATCATGAATTCTGAGGAATATTGTAAAATCCTGGAACATAACCTGAAGCCATCCGTTGTGAAGTTAAAGCTTGGCAGAAGACGGATCATGCAACATGATAATGAACCCAGTCAAAGTCCTGACCTAAATCCAATTGAAATGCTGTGGCGGGACCTGAAGCGGGCAGTTCATGCCAGACGCCCATCCAACCTCTCAACTGGCTGCGTTCTGCAAGGAAGAGATGTGAGGGTCTGACGGGTCACTACAGGAGCCGTTTGGTGGAGGTTCTTACTGCTGAAGGAGGTGCAGCATCCTGCTAACTGAAGGGGGTCACGTACTTCTGCACCCATGAAATCTGACTTTTTCTTAAATCAACCACTTTTGTTAAATAAAGAGTGACAATATAACCGTTTCTTTTGTTTGAGTCCATTATGTGGAACGTCAGTATTGTGGATTGGGGTATAACTTAACATTTAATTTTAGTATCTTTTACAAAAAATCTGACCATCGCTGTGTATATAAAGAACACTCAGTATG
>NC_092028.1:485243-502743 GCF_042242105.1 Pempheris klunzingeri
CCGTCTGTCTGAAACTTCTCCCCAAACTGCTCCAACACCTGGTTAAACTTGGCCAGGTTACCTGTCCTCACCGCTACACACACACACACACACACACACACACACACACACACACACACACACACACACACACACACACACACACACACACACACACACACACACACACACACACACACACACACACACACACACACACACACACACAGTGAACCTGCTGACTGCTGAGCTTCTACTAGTGAGTGAGTGAGTGAGTGAGTGAGTGAGTGAGTGAGTGAGTGAGTGAGTGTACTGACCCTGGGTCAGCAGGAAGTAGGGCATCAGTGACCTCTTGAGTGACGGCTGTCTGAACTGCAGTCTGTCAGGAATCTCCCCCAACAGCAGCTCCACCACAATGAGCAGCTTATGGACCTGGGGGGGGGGGGGGGGGGGTGTAGACAGTCTGTTAGTGTCTGTAATCACACAGGTGACATCAATAGGCAGACTTTAGAGAGTGTGTGTGTGTGTGTGTGTGTGTTACCGTCTGCTTGAAGCCCACAGCTGTGTGCTGGGGAGCTTTCCTCAGGGCGTTGGTCAGAGTCCTGCGGGCCTCAGAGTACTCCAGCTGGATGGCCTTAATACGACCTGCAGGAGGTCACATGGCACACAGGAAGTGGATTCATTCAGCACAACGTCACAGATCTATAGCTCTGAGGTACCCGTCTCACCTGAGCAGTATGTGTCTCACCTGTGTAGTACAGGTACCCGTCTCACCTGAGCAGTATGCGTCTCACCTGTGTAGTACAGGTACCCGTCTCACCTGAGCAGTATGCGTCTCACCTGTGTAGTACAGGTACCCGCCTCACCTGAGCAGTATGCGTCTCACCTGTGTAGTACAGGTACCCGCCTCACCTGAGCAGTATGTGTCTCACCTGTGTAGTACAGGTACCCGTCTCACCTGAGCAGTATGTGTCTCACCTGTGTAGTACAGGTACCCGCCTCACCTGAGCAGTATGTGTCTCACCTGTGTAGTACAGGTACCCGTCTCACCTGAGCAGTATGTGTCTCACCTGTGTAGTACAGGTACCCGTCTCACCTGAGCAGTATGCGTCTCACCTGTGTAGTACAGGTACCCGTCTCACCTGAGCAGTATGTGTCTCACCTGTGTAGTACAGGTACCCGTCTCACCTGAGCAGTATGTGTCTCACCTGTGTAGTACAGGTACCCGTCTCACCTGAGCAGTATGTGTCTCACCTGTGTAGTACAGGTAGCGGGCCCACTCGTTGTTGTTGGCGAGCTCGGGGAACACGGACTTGGACACCAGCTTCTCGGCCTGGTCGTACAGGTTGAAGTGCAGGTAGTTCCTGAGCAGCAGGTTGAGCAGGACAGCCTGACCGTCGGCGTCGTGACGCAGAGTCGCCGTCCGCAGGCGAGTGTGGAGGAAACTGGAGGATAAAACAGGGAGAGATTCAGGAACAGTGTGTGTGTGTGTGTGTGTGTGTGTGTGTCTGTGTCTGTGTCTATGTGTGTGTGTGTGTGTGTGTGTGTGTGTGTGTGTCTGTGGGTGTGTCTGTGTGTGTGTGTGAGTGTGAGTGTCTGTGTGTGTGTGTGTATCTGTGTCTGTGAGTGTGTGTGTGTGTGTGTGTGTGTGTGTGTGTGTGTCTGTGGGTGTGTCTGTGTGAGTGTGAGTGTCTGTGTGTGTGTGTGTTTGTGTCTGTGTGTGTGTGTGTCTGTGTGTGTGTCTGTGTCTGTGTCTGTGTGTGTGTGTGTGTGTGTGTGTGTGTGTCTGTGGGTGTGTCTGTGGGTGTGTGTGAGTGTGAGTGTCTGTGTGTGTGTGTGTATCTGTGTCTGTGAGTGTGTGTGTGTGTGTGTGTGTGTGTGTGTGGGTGTGTGTCTGTGGGTGTGTCTGTGTGTGTGTGTGTGTGTGTGTGTGTGTGTGTGTGTGTGTGTGTGTGTGTGTGTGTGTGTCTGTGAGTGTGTGTGTGTATCTGTGAGTGTGTGTGTGTGTATCTGTGAGTGTGTCTGTGTGTGTGTGTGTGTGTGTGTGTGTGTGTGTGTGTGTGTGTGTGTGTCTGTGAGTGTGTCTGTGTGTGTGTGTGTGAGTGTGTGTGTGTCTGTGTGTGTGTATCTGTGAGTGTGTGTGTGTGTGTGTGTGTGTGTGTGTGTGTGTGTATCTGTGTCTGTGGGTGTGTCTGTGTGTGTGTGTGTGTGTGTGTGTGTGTGTGTGTCTGTGAGTGTCTGTGAGTGTCTGTGAGTGTGTCTGTGTGTGTCTGTGAGTGTCTGTGAGTGTCTGTGTGTGTCTGTGAGTGTGTGTGTGTCTGTGAGTGTGTGTGTGTCTGTGAGTGTGTGTGTGTCTGTGTGTGTGTGTGTCTGTGTGTGTCTGTGAGTGTGTCTGTGTGTCTGTGAGTGTGTCTGTACCTGCGCATGCTGTCAAACTGCTGCAGGAACTCGTACACTCTGGCGTGATAGTAGTAACACTTGGCAGCCACCAGGTCCAGAGCTCTGCGGTTCTTGGATCCGATCTTCTGCAGCAGGTCGTCCGACACTTTCTGAGCCTGGAGACAAGACCAGCAGCCAATCGGACACCGACTTCACACACCACACCTCTGAGACAGGCAGACAGGCGGACAGACAGGCAGGCAGGCAGACAGACCTCTGTGTATCTCTTGTTGTTGGTCAGGTGAACCACCAGCAGTAGCTGCAGGTACGCCTCCACCTCCGGCAGCAGGGGGGCCGATGCCGCCTTCCCCGTCCTCGGTCGGAACTGGACGTCTCCGTCAGCCATCTCCATCGGCTGGAGACAGACAGACAGACAGACAGACAGACAGACAGACAGACAGACAGACAGACAGACAGACAGACAGACAGACAGAATCACTGGTCCACTCCAGCCTCTGTGTGTTTTTGACTCGTTTATATGATGAAGTGTTGAGTCTGTAAAACCTCTGAGACAAAGTGTGTTTGTCAGTTATTTCACTTCATTCATCTGAACTTAAATCTGTAAAAATCTGGATGGAGTTTGGTTCACGATGTTTACAGAGAAAATGCAAATCCTCAGATGTGAAGCTTTCATCAACACACGGACCGACTCCCCGCCAGCGACCGATTGTTCCAGAAACACACTGAAGGTGTATTTCTGGTTCATCAGCGGCGGTGCGAGGACTAAACGATGACCGGTCCGAAGCGAACGCAGCCTCACCTCCTCCAGGAAGCCCAGCAGGAAGTCTCTGGTGGTGGTGTTGGTGGTGAAGAAGCCAAAGATGGCCTTATGCAGCACATTGGTGTTGAGGCGGCGGCTGGTGGACGGCAGCGCTCTGAGAGCTCGCAGCACGAAGCGAGGCTCCTTCCCCGACACCGCCTTCTCAATCTGCTTCACGTGCTCCTTGATGTCTGGGGGGGGACAGACACAGCTCACTGACAGCAGAGGGACACAATCTGAACCACACACACTGTAGCTCCAGTGTGTGTGTGTGTGTGCTCAGCCTGCGAGCACACACACACACACACACACACACACTCACTCACACACACTCACTCACACTCACTCACTCACACTCACTCACTCACACTCACTCACTCACACTCACTCTCACACACTCTCACTCACACACACACTCTCACACACTCTCACTCACACACACTCTCACACTCACACACACACACTCTCACTCTCACTCACACACACTCTCACTCACACACACTCTCACACTCACACACACACACACTCTCACACTCTCACACTCTCACACTCTCACACTCTCACACTCTCACACTCACACACACACACACTCTCACTCACACACACTCTCACTCACACTCACACTCACACACACACACACTCTCACACTCTCACACTCTCACACTCTCACACTCTCACACACTCTCACACACTCTCACACACTCTCACTCACACACACTCTCACACTCACACACACACACTCTCACTCACACACACTCTCACTCACACACACTCTCACTCACACACTCTCACACTCACACACTCACTCACACTCTCACACACTCTCACTCACACACACACTCTCACACACTCTCACTCACACACACTCTCACACTCACACACACACACTCTCACTCTCACTCACACACACTCTCACTCACACACACTCTCACACTCACACACACACACACTCTCACACTCTCACACTCTCACACTCTCACACTCTCACACTCACACACACACACACTCTCACTCACACACACTCTCACTCACACTCACACTCACACACACACACACTCTCACACTCTCACACTCTCACACTCTCACACTCTCACACACTCTCACACACTCTCACACACTCTCACTCACACACACTCTCACACTCACACACACACACTCTCACTCACACACACTCTCACTCACACACACTCTCACTCACACTCACACTCACACACACACTCACTCTCACACTCACACACACACTAACACACTCTCTCACACTCTCACACACTCACACTCTCACACACTCTCACTCACACACACACTCACACTCTCACACACTCTCACTCACACACACACTCACACTCTCACACACTCTCACTCACACACTCACTCTCACTCACACACACACTCACACACTCTCACTCACACACACACTCACTCTCACACTCACACACACACTAACACACTCTCACACACTCTCACACACTCACTCACACACACACTCACACACACTCTCACACACTCTCACACTCACACACACACTCACACACACACTCTCACTCACACACTCACTCACTCTCACACTCACACTCACACACTCACACACTCACACACTCACTCACTCTCACACACACTCACACACACACACTCTCACTCACACTCACACACACACACACTCACTCTCACACTCACACTCACACTAACACACACACACTCACACACTCACACACTCACACTCTCACACACTCACACACTCACTCACACACTCACTCACACACTCACTCTCACTCACACACACACTCACACACACACACTCACACACTCTCACTCACACACACACTCACACTCTCACACACTCTCACTCACACACACACTCTCACACACACTCTCACACACACTCTCACACACACTCACACTCTCACACACTCTCACTCTCACTCACACACACACTCACACACTCTCACTCTCACTCACACACACACTCACACTCTCACACACTCTCACTCTCACTCACACACACACTCACTCTCACACACTCACACTCACACACACACACTCACACACTCACTCTCACACACTCACACTCACACACACACACTCACACACTCTCACTCACTCACTCACACACTCTCACTCACACACACACTCTCACACACACTCTCACACACACTCACTCTCACACACTCACACTCTCACTCACTCACACACTCACACTCTCACTCTCACTCACACACACACTCTCACTCACTCACACACTCACACTCTCACTCACACACACACTCTCACACACACTCACTCACTCACTCACACACTCTCACTCACACACACACTCTCACACACACTCACTCTCACTCACACACACACTCTCACACACACTCACTCTCACTCACACACACACTCTCACACACACTCACTCACTCACTCACACACACACTCACACACTCAGTTCAGTGAATTAAAGCTCCTCAGCTGAACCTCATAATCGATGTCAAAACCATAAATCAGTTAATGACTGCAGGGAGTCCTTTCTCAGGCTGAATGTAGTTCTGTCTGTCTGCCTGTCTGTCTGTCTGTCTGTCTGTCTGCCTGTGTCTGTCTGTGTCTGTCTGCCTGTGTCTGTCTGCCTGTGTCTGTCTGCCTGTGTCTGTCTGCCTGCCTGTGTCTGTCTGTGTCTGCCTGTGTCTGTCTGCCTGTCTGTGTCTGTCTGTCTGTGCAGCAGCCATCACATATAGAACATATAGCCGTGCCACAAAGAGGACACAGAACCTGATCAGACAGCTCACCCTCTTCACCCTCTTCACCCTCTTCACACTCTTCACCCTCTTCACCCTCCACCAGAACAACAAGACTGAAACACAGCTTGTGTCCACAGGCTCTTAAGGAAACGGCCATAAGCTGTGAACCACATTACCTCTGCAACCATTAATACTTGAATACTTTTTGCACACTATCCTTTAAAATTATTCTTCTGTACATTGCCCTCTTTTTTTATTTATAATTGTTTTGCCTGTCTGTCTGTCTGTCTGTCTGTCTGCCTGTCTGCCTGTCTGCCTGTCTGCCTGTCTGTCTGTCTGTCTGCCTGTCTGCCTGTCTGCCTGTCTGTCTGCCTGTCTGCCTGTCTCCACCTGGTGTGGATGGTGTCAACTCAGAAGGGGTCCGTGTAAACCTCGTCTGGATGAGTCCTACCTGTAGAGGTGTAACAACAGTGTGTCCGGTACTAGTCCGGTACCTGTCGGTACTAGTCCGGTACCTGTCGCTACTAGTCCGGTACTAGTCCGGTACCTGTCGCTACTAGTCCGGTACTAGTCCGGTACCTGTCGCTACTAGTCCGGTACTAGTCCGGTACCTGTCGCTACTAGTCCGGTACTAGTCCGGTACCTGTCCTCCGACCCTTCAGCTCCGGTGTTTACATTACCGGCTAGCTCACGGCTAGCTGGCCGGCTATGCTAACAGGCCAACGGCCGCTGACTTAACGCTACCCTCGGTGAACCGGACCGACAGTGATCCGGCTCCGGCACCGTACCGGAGTCTCCCGGTGGTTTCCCCGGTACTTTGAAGCCCAGTCTCACCGTCCAGAGTCAGGCTGTCCAGCTCTTTGGGCGGCTTAGCCGCGTTAGCCGCCTCCTCCTCCGGCATCTCCACGTCCTGCGGCTCCGGGCCCGGGTCCTTCGGCTTCTCGGCCTTGGAGTCCCGGTCCCGGCCTCCCGCCTTGTCCCGCCGCTTGGCCGCCGTTTCCTTCATGACGTGTGGACGACAGACAGCTCACAGTCCGCTCAAACGCACTTTAAATCGGCCCGAGTGTATCTGCAGAGTCACGGCGGCTCCTTCAGGCTGCTCCTACAATGACTGGCAACTATTGTGACGCGCAATGGATTGTGGGATGCCTCAGACAGTACAAGACGATCGTAGAATCGTAGAAACAGCGGACAGACAGAGATCATCGATAACAGATGGATCGATCAGAAGCAGCGCATAAATGACACAATAAATGAAGAGCGGATTTTTACACTAAAGGTGCAGTGACACATTTCAGGGGCAGCATTTGAAAAATAAACGGTACCCTGGTTTCACTTCGCCTCAAAACCGGAAGTACCGACAAACTGTGTGGATGGTTGTTGAAGCTCCTGGTTGCTGCTGTCACATGATGGAAATCTTCCTCTGAATGTGGATTTATTCTGCTGTGAGAGTGTCAGCGGGCAGGAACCTGAAGGACAAACAGTCTCAACAAGCTCATCAGGAGCGCTGGTTCTGTCCTGGGAGTCGAGTTGGAGTCTGTGGTGGAGGTGTCAGAGAGGAGGATGCTGAAGAAGCTGCTCAGCATCATGGACGACACCTCCCACCCCCTGCACGCCACACTGAGAGCCTGTCAGAGCACCTTCAGTCGTCGACTCAGACCACCAAGGTGCACCACAGAAGGCCACAGGAGGTCTTTCCTACCTGTGGCTGTTAGACTGTATAAGGCCTCCTCCACCAGCAGGAGGGACACCTAACGGACTCATTCAGCAGAATCATGTGCAACAACCTTTCACTTTGTCTCCCGTTTTGCAGTTTGCACTTTGCACATATCTTATTTAATTGTTAAAGTCTATTCTGTACAGTTTCACTTACTTTGCACACTTCACCTCACACACTGTGACACTTCTCACAAATTTGTTCTTTTCAATTTGTACTTCTTGTTTTAAAAAGGGACAGACTATTTAATTTAATTGTATTTTATTGTGTCTAAGTTTCTGTTCAGTTTTGTATTTTAATATTTTGTATTGTTGTGACGACCTCTGTATCGCACTCTGGCACAACAATTTCCTCCGGGATAAATAAAGTCGGTCTTATTCTTATTCTTATTCTTAACTAAAGACTACATTCAGGACCCCCCCAGCTCAGGTGTGACCTCACTGTGGAGCACCTGGACCTGTGTTACCCAAGAGTGTGAAGAAGCAGACGATCAGAGAGTTTGACTTTTAGATATTCACCAAACAACTGGAAACTGTTATTTATTATTTTATATTATTATTATTATTCATTTTCACATCATCACCGACTGAAGCACACACTCACACAGGTACACACACAGGTACACACACTCACACACAGGTACACACACAGGTACACACACTCACACACAGGTACACACACAGGTACACACACAGGTACACACACTCACACACAGGTACACACACAGGTACACACACTCACACACAGGTACACACACAGGTACACACACTCACACACAGGTACACACACAGGTACACACACAGGTACACACACTCACACACAGGTACACACACAGGTACACACACTCACACAGGTACACACACAGGTACACACACTCACACAGGTACACACACAGGTACACACACTCACACAGGTACACACACTCACACACAGGTACACACACAGGTACACACACTCACACAGGTACACACACAGATACACACACTCACACAGGTACACACACACACACACAGGTACACACACAGATACACACACAGATACACACACTCACACAGGTACACACACAGATACACACACTCACACAGGTACACACACACACACAGGTACACACACAGATACACACACTCACACAAGTACACACACAGATACACACACTCACACAGGTACACACACTCACACAGGTACACACACAGATACACACACTCACACAGGTACACACACAGGTACACACACACACACACACAGGTACACACACACAGGTACACACACACAAAGGTACACACACACACACAGGTACACACACACAAAGGTACACACACAGGTACACAGCCTCGGTCTGTTAGCTTTAGTCTCAGTCTGTTGGCGTTAGCCTCAGTCTGTGAGCGTTAGCCTCGGTCTGTTAGCTTTATCCTCAGTCTATTAGCTTTAGCCTCAGTCTGTTAGCTTTATCCTCAGTCTATTAGCTTTAGCCTCAGTCTGTTAGCTTTATCCTCAGTCTATTAGCTTTAGCCTCAGTCTGTTAGCTTTATCCTCAGTCTGTTAGCTTTGGCCTCAGTCTGTTAGCTTTAGCCTCAGTCTGTTAGCTTTATCCTCAGTCTGTTAGCTTTGGCCTCAGTCTGTTAGCTTTAGCCTCAGTCTGTTAGCTTTATCCTCAGTCTGTTAGCTTTGGCCTCAGTCTGTTAGCTTTAGCCTCAGTCTGTTAGCTTTATCCTCAGTCTGTTAGCTTTAGCCTCAGTCTGTTAGCTTTATCCTTCTGGTTTACCCTTCAGCAGGAACCATAAAAAGTTGGAGCTGGAGAACGTGTTTTCTACCAAGCAAGGTAGCTAATGTTAGCTTTATTAGCTTGTTAGCTACAGTTGATAAAATCCTTCAATGACAGCTGTCATCTCAGGAAAGTCCAGAGTAAAGTAAGTAAAGAGTGAAGAGAGCTACAGTGAAAGATGAAACTAACTGCAGTGTGATCTGCTATGGAACAAAACCATCATGTCTGCTTGAAGAAGGTCCTTGAATCTCATGATCAGGTGACCAACGTTCCAGGATCATCTGCGTTCTCATTCTTTAGAGGAACATGTGACCCCTGACCAACAGGCGGCGCTCCGTCCTCTACACTCGGCGGCAGTGCAGTGCCTTGAGGTACTCCATGTGTTGGCGAGCCTCCCTCTGGTTCTGTCGGACGTAGTAGAGCAGGTAGCAGATGAGGGTGGAGAACCAGAGGAACATGGTCAGCAGCATCCCCACATCAGTGGTTCTCCTCACAGAGCGACACAGATCCCAGTCGTCCAGCAGCAGGACCAGAGGCATCCCAACAGCTCCTGCACCACAAACATCCACTGATACTGGAGCAGCTCTCACTCTGGATAAGAACCAGCTGTCACTTATTCACAGTGTTTAGTGAGTGTATCATTACATTAACACGGAACATTTCCTCAGTGGAACATACAGTGATGTAACACTTATGTTGTCATGTGTTACGTTGTTGGATTGTTATGTCTTAACATAAGTGAATGCAAAACCCAGAACATTAAGCTAACATCATGTAGCTTTGGACACAACATAACGCACAGTAACCTAAGTTAACAGTGAATGCTAAGCTGTGCGTTACATTGTGTGCGTTACATTGTGTGTGTTACATTGTGTAGTGTTACATTGTGTGTGTTACATTGTGTAGTGTTACATTGTGTGTGTTACATTGTGTAGTGTTACATTGTGTGTTACATTGTGTAGTGTTACATTGTGTGTGTTACATTGTGTAGTGTTACATTGTGTGTGTTACATTGTGTAGTGTTACATTGTGTGTGTTACATTGTGTAGCGTTACATTTTGTAGCGTTACATTGACTTGCGTTACACTACGTTGCGTACTGTTGCTTTAAGTTGTGCTGTGTTACGTTGTGTCATGTGGTGCTACACACCGAGGTTCGGCAGGTCGGAGGTGTGACAGACGACTTCAGACAGGGAGGGCGGCTCCAGATCCAACTGAGACGCCAGCAGCTGAACACAAACAGGAAAGAAAACAGAACGAATCTGTGGAGAATCAAACCAACGTTCTGACAGAGCCCCGCCCAGCTCACCTGTGCAGACTGAACCCACCTGCATGCTGCAGTCGCAGTGCCAGGGGTTGTGTGTGAGGTTGGTGTGCGCTCGCAGCCCTCCGAGCGCCGCCGGCTCCAGCGTAGACAGCCGATTGGACGACAGGTCCAGGAAACGGAGCGAGGAGGCCAAACCGCGGAAACAACCAGCTTCCAGAGAGGAGAGCTGAGAGGAAGCGGGAAACACGAGCTGAAAGCATTTCTCCTCTCACACACTTCAGGTGTGTTTGCTAGAACATGATGTTGTTGAGCTGCCACCTTATCGTGGTGGGGGAGTTTGAGTGCTCGTATGATCCTTAGGAGCTATGTTGTCTGGGGCTTTATGCCCCTGGTAGGGTCTCCCAAGGCAAACAGGTCCTAGGTGACGGGCCAGACTAAGAGCAGTTCAAAAACCCCTATGAAGAGAAGACAACGAAGGACCGTGACGTCGTCCGGTATGGCGCAGCCGGGGCCCCCCCCTGGAGCCAGGCCCGGGGCTGGGGCTCGCATGCGAGCGCCTGGTGGCCGGGCCTTTGCCCACGGGGCCCGGCCGGGCCCAGCCCGAATAGATGACGTGGGTCCGACCTCCTGTGGGCCCACCACCCGCAGAGGGAGCCGTAGGGGTCGGGTGCTATGTGGCACGGGTGGCGGTCGAGGCGGAGTGCCCCGACGACCTGGGCCTCGGAGACAGCCTCTAGCTGTAGGGACATGGAATGTCACCTCGCTGGGGGGGAAGGAGCCGGAGCTTGTGCGGGAGGTTGAGAGGTACCGGCTAGATATAGTCGGGCTCACCTCCACTCACAGCTTGGGCTCTGGAACCCAGCTCCTCGAGAGGGGCTGGACTCTCCATTTCTCTGGTGTTGCCCGCGGTGTGCGGCGGCGGGCTGGTGTGGGCTTGCTTATAGCCCCACAGCTCAGCCGCCATGTGTTGGAGTTTACCCCGGTGAACGAGAGGGTCGCGTCCCTGCGCCTTCGGGTCGGGGACAGGTCTCTCACTGTGGTCTCGGCCTATGGGCCGAACAGCAGTGCAGAGTACCCGGCCTTCTTGGAGTCCCTGGGAGGGGTGCTGGATGGTGCGCCGACTGGGGACTCCATTGTTCTACTGGGGGACTTCAACGCCCACGTGGGCAGCGACAGTGAGACCTGGAGAGGCGTGATTGGGAGGAACGGCCTCCCCGATCTGAACCCGAGTGGTGTTCTGTTGTTGGACTTCTGTGCTAGTCACAGACTGTCCATAACGAACACCATGTTCGAGCACAAGGGCGTCCATCGGTGCACGTGGCACCAGGACGTCCTAGGCCGGAGGTCGATGATCGACTTCGTTGTCGTGTCATCTGACCTCCGTCCGTGTGTTCTGGACACTCGGGTGAAGAGAGGGGCTGAGCTGTCAACTGATCACCACCTGGTGGTGAGTTGGATCCGCTGGCAGGGGAGGAAGCCGGAGAGACTCGGCAGGCCCAAGCGTATCGTGAGGGTCTGTTGGGAACGTCTGGCGGAACCCGCTGTCGCTGCGGTTTTCAACTCCCACCTCCGGGAGAGCTTCTCACAGATCCCGGGGGAGGTTGGAGATATTGAGTCCGAGTGGACCATGTTCTCCACCTCCATTGTTGGCGCGGCCGCTCGGAGCTGTGGCCGTAAGGTCTCTGGTGCCTGTCGTGGCGGCAATCCCCGAACCCGGTGGTGGACACTGGAAGTAAGGGATGCCGTCAAGCTGAAGAAGGAGTCCTACCGGGCCTTATTGGCTCGTGGGACTCCTGAGGCAGCTGACAGGTACCGGCAGGCCAAGCGTGCTGCAGCCCGGGCGGTTGTGGAGGCAAAAACTCGGGCCTGGGAGGAGTTCGGGGAGGCCATGGAGGAGGACTACCGGTCGGCCTCGAGGAAATTCTGGCAAACCGTCCGGCGCCTCAGGAGGGGGAAGCAGTACCCCACCAACACTGTTTACAGTGAGGGTGGGGAGCTGTTGACCTCGACTGGGGATGTCGTCGGGCGGTGGAAGGAATACTTCGAGGATCTCCTCAATCCCACCGCCAGGTCTTCCATTGAGGAGGCAGAGGCTGGGGATTCAGAAGTGGACTCGTTCATCACCCAAGCCGAAGTCGCCGAGGTGGTCAGAAAGCTCCTCGGTGGCAAGGCACCAGGGGTGGACGAGATCCGCCCTGAATACCTCAAGTCTCTGGATGTACAGGGACTGTCTTGGTTGACACGTCTCTGTAACATCGCCTGGCGGTCGGGGACAGTGCCTCTGGAGTGGCAGACCGGGGTGGTGGTCCCTCTTTTTAAGAAGGGGGACCGGAGGATGTGTTCCAACTATAGGGGGATCACACTCCTCAGCCTCCCCGGGAAAGTTTATTCCAGGGTACTGGAGAGGAGGATACGGCCGATAGTCGAACCTCGGATTCAGGAGGAACAATGCGGGTTCCGTCCTGGTCGCGGAACACTGGACCAGCTCCACACTCTCCATCGGGTGCTCGAGGGTTCATGGGAGTTTGCCCAACCTGTCCACATGTGCTTTGTGGACTTGGAGAAGGCATTCGACCGTGTCCCTCGTGGCATCTTGTGGGGGGTGCTTCGGGAGTATGGGGTCCGGGGCCCTTTGCTAAGGGCTGTCCGGTCCCTGTACGACCGGAGTAGGAGTCTGGTTCGCATTGCCGGCAGTAAGTCAGACCTGTTCCCGGTGCATGTTGGACTCCGGCAGGGCTGCCCTTTGTCACCGGTTCTGTTCATTATTTTTATGGACAGAATTTCTAGGCGCAGCCAGGGGCCGGAGGGGGTCCGGTTTGGGGACCGCATGATAGCATCTCTGCTTTTTGCGGATGATGTTGTCATGTTGGCTTCGTCAGGCCGGGACCTCCAGTGTGCACTGGGGCGGTTTGCAGCCGAGTGCGAAACGGCTGGGATGAGAATCAGCACCTCCAAGTCCGAGGCCATGGTTCTCGACCGGAAAAAGGTGGTTTGCCATCTCCGGGTCGGTGGAGAGTCCTTGCCTCAAGTGGAGGAGTTCAAGTATCTCGGGGTCTTGTTCACGAGTGGGGGAAGGATGGAGCGTGAGATCGACAGGCGGATCGGTGCAGCGTCTGCAGTAATGCGGTCGCTGTATCGGTCCGTCGTGGTGAAGAGGGAGCTGAGCCGAAAGGCAAAGCTCTCGATTTACCGGTCGATCTACGTTCCTACCCTCACCTATGGTCATGAACTTTGGGTCATGACCGAAAGAACAAGATCTCGGATACAAGCGGCCGAAATGAGTTTCCTCCGCAGGGTGGCCGGACTCACCCTTAGAGATAGGGTGAGGAGTTCGACCATCCGGGAGGGGCTCGGAGTAGAGCCACTGCTCCTCCACATCGAGAGGAGCCAGCTGAGGTGGCTCGGGCATCTGTTTCGGATGCCTCCTGGACGCCTCCCTGGGGAGGTTTTCCGGGCATGTCCCACCGGAAGGAGGCCCCGGGGAAGACCCAGGACACGCTGGAGGGACTATGTCTCTCGGCTGGCCTGGGAACGCCTCGGGGTCCCACCGGATGAGCTGGAGGAGGTGTCTGGGGCCCGGGAAGTTTGGGCATCTCTGCTAAAACTGCTGCCCCCGCGACCCGACCCCGGATAAGCGGTTGAAAATGGATGGATGGATGGATGATGTTGTTGTACCTGGTTGTGCGACAGGTCGAGCTCATCGAGCAGGAAGAGACCAAAGAAAGAGTCGGTCGGCAGAGAGCTGAGCAGGTTTTTATCCAGGAACAGACGGACGGTGAGGTTGGAGAGGCCGACGGGCACCTGAGGACAGGAACACACCTGAGCAGGTAAGACTAAGGGGGACTTTAGCGCTCATTCATGTACAAAATGATATTGTGGCTCTCTGAACTATTTAAATTCATTACACAGTCTCTGATAATGAGCTAACATTTGGTAGCTACAGAGCTAATGTTATCTAACTGATGCTTTTTGTCTCTCAGTGAGGCTAGGCTAGTAGTTTCCTCCTGCTCCCAGTCTTTGTGCTAAGCTAAGCTAAGCTAAGCTAAGCTAAAGAGGTCCAGGAACTCTCCCAGAGTTTCACACACACACACACACACACACAGACACACCTGAGTCAGCCTCAGTCCGCTGCAGCGGACCGTCAGTCCTCCATCTGGCGTCTCCAACCGTTGGCAGATGTTGTCGGAGGCTCTGTTGCCATGGCGCCAGAGGGCCACAGTAAGTGGTGATGATGACATCACTAGGTCAGGTGGAAGGACCACATGAAGAAGAAGAAGAAGGAGTGTCATCCGCTGTGGTGAGCCTACCACAGAAGAAGAAGGTCGTCTCATGATGTGGGACATGGCGAAAATGTCACTTTCTCTTCATATCACAGGTCCAGACACCGGCGGCCATTTTTGTCTGAGAAGGGCACATAGTGTTGTTAGTCGCCCCCTGCTGGAGCACCTCTGTAACTGTTACTGATAACCTCACCTAGTCTGTCTGGACTTTCACCCATAAAGAGACGCAGAGCGATAGTAACCACGTCAAACCATGTCACGCCACGCATTGTCACGTTGTGCTACATCCCAAAGTTTACAAAGGTCAGTGAGAGGGGAATATGTGATAATGCTAAGCTAAGCTAACAGAAAGCATAGTAGTTTCATTATTAGCTTTGTGTTTTGTGTTTGGTGACGTGCTCTGAAAGTCATGCATGAGGATTTCATTGTATAAAACTAGAAAAACCTAAAAATAAAATGACATGATATAAAAGTAAGTACCGATAATAAATTCTAATAGTTCTAATAAAAACATGGGATAAATAATCCTGTGTCGTACAATAATACAAAGACATGTTGCATAACGCAGATTTATAAAATAGAACATGTGTCACGAGCCGGTGATTAATGTCGTCTAACTGATCTATTAAGTTTCTTTCTGTGATTCATGAACCGTGGATGACCTGAGGAGGAGGAGGAGGACGACGAAGATGGGGATTAAAGACATAATCTGTCACAAAGGAAGAAGATTAATACTCGCAGATTAAAGAGGAGATGGAGAACAGGTTGAATCCTCCTGGACCAGAAATACAGCTCCTACTGAAGCTCCCATCAGATCACAGTGTGTTTTCACTGTCAGCGAAACTGTTGGTCTGACACACACTGTAACACACACAGTAACACACTGTAACACACACTGTAACACACACAGTAACACACTGTAACACACACTGTAACACACACAGTAACACACACTGTAACACACACTGCAACACACACTGTAACACACACAGTAACACACTGTAACACACACTGTAACACACACTGCAACACACACTGTAACACACTGTAACACACTGTAACACACAGTAACACACACAGTAACACACTGTAACACACTGTAACACACACAGTAACACCACTGTAACACACAGTAACACACACAGTAACACCACTGTAACACACACTGTAACACACACTGTAACACACTGTAACACACTGTAACACACAGTAACACACACAGTAACACACTGTAACACACTGTAACACACACAGTAACACCACTGTAACACACAGTAACACACACAGTAACACACTGTAACACACACTGTAACACACACTGCAACACACACTGTAACACACTGTAACACACTGTAACACACAGTAACACACACAGTAACACACTGTAACACACTGTAACACACACAGTAACACCACTGTAACACACTGTAACACACACAGTAACACCACTGTAACAATAATCCATGACAGTAATAAGTTCAATAATAAGATTAATAATCAACAAGTTTAATTCACTGATTCTCCAAAATCTTTTTGGAAAGTGTCGATTGATTTATGAATCAATGTACTGTTTTCATGTTCATTCATTCATTGATCCTGTGCAGCTCACCTGAGAATAAAAAGCCTTTCAAACTAACGGCTGATAATCGATCACTTCTCCGCTTCACTTCCTGTCAGCCTGGAAAGAATAAGAATAAGACCGACTTTATTTATCCCGGAGGAAATTGTTGTGCCAGAGTGCGGTACAGAGGTCGTCACAACAATACAAAATATTAAAATGCAAAATTGAACAGAAACTTAGACACAATAAAATAGTCTGTCCCTTTTTTAAAACAAAAAGTACAGATTGAAAAGTACAAATTTGTGAGAACAAATCAATAATCAGTATGGAAACAAAGGTGTGTTACTCACATGACGTTCGTCAGAGAAGAAGAAGAAGAAGATGAAGAAGAGGAGGAGGAAGAGGAAACACAGTCAATTCATGTTTCAGATGTTTAAAGGAGAAGAAAGAAGGGGGGGGGAGAGAGGGAGGGAGAGAGGAGAGGGAGGGGAGGGGGGGAGGGAGGGAAGGAGAGAGAGAGGGAGGGGAGAGGGAGAGAGAGGGAGGGGAGGGGGGGAGGAGAGAGGGAGGGAGAGAGGAGAGGGAGGGGAGGGGGGGAGGAGAGAGGGAGAGGGAGAGGGGGCAGAGGAGAGGGGCGGGGTTATTTATATAATTATTTATCAACTAAGTTATTATTGTTTATTTTGTTTGTTTATTTCCGTCTATGTCAGTGATGACGTCACCGTGGCCCTCGTACTTCCGCTGGGTTGTTATCAGGCAGGTGACAGGTGTCCGGGGGGCGGGGCCCGCTCGTGCCGCCTGCTGAGCGCTGATAGAGCTCGTGCTCTCAGAGGAGGAGCGGCTGCTCGTGACAACATGCGGGACAGGAGGAAGAGCAGGGGGGAGGAAGAGGAGGAAGAACCGACTTCACCTTAAACCCCGGAGGACACACAGACCGTCCGGACCGGGACGTACCTGATCCACCTTCCCTTACCTGCAGCTCACAGACACGTGACAGAGGACAGAGGTCAGGTGAGTCC
>NC_092028.1:510243-552743 GCF_042242105.1 Pempheris klunzingeri
TCGAGCTAGCCGGCGGCGCTACAGCTGCTCTGAGTGTGTTTGGTATCAGGATGTGGTCCCAGCAGCAGGTCGAGGGTCCGATCCTTCTGGGGCTTCTGATCAGAGGACCAGGAGTCTGTGATAAGATCCGATAATCAGAGAAGGGGTCAGTAGCACAGGGACGTAGCGTAGCTAGCTAGCTAGCAGGGGACCAGAGGATGAAGCTCACTGAGAGCTTTGACTCCAAACTAAATGGTTCTTTACCGTCTTCACTTTACTGACTTCATCTCTTAACTGACAAGCATCATGTGTAAGATTCAGGGAACACTTCAAACACATTTAAACTTTATTTGTCTCCTGCCGTTGACGACCGGACAGATTTTTACTGACATCAGGTCACGCGTCCGTCCGCTGGACGGGGGCGGGACTTCAGCTCTCTATGAAGTGCAGGACAGTCTTTAGAAATAAAATTAAATTAGAATAAAACTGAAATTACGTCAACATTTTATGAGCTTTTGTGATTTTGTGTCAGACGTGTTAGACTCTGAGCCGGCGGTTTGTCGTGTCGGTTTCCTCCTGCAGGTTCACGGTTCAGGACCTGCTGGACCACCGGTTCTTCCAGGAGCAGCTGGGAGTCCACGTGGATCTGGCAGAGGACGATGACGGCGCCAAGGCGGCGCTGAAGCTCTGGCTCCGGATGGACCACAACAAGAAGCTCCACGGGAAATACAAAGACAACAACGCCATCGAGTTCCTGTTCGAGCTGTACAAAGACGTTCCAGAAGAGGTCGCGCAGGAGATGGTACCCTCACTGCCGCCACGCTGATGACATCACACTGATGATCACCTGGCAAGCAGACAGGTGGAGGTGGTCTCACCTGTCTCTGTCTGTCTCTCAGGTGGTACTGGGGTTCGTCTGTGAGGCAGACTATAAGGTGGTTGCCATGGCGATCAGACACAGAGTGACGGCCATAAAACGTCAGCGGGAAAAACAGCGGCACCTGCTGGAGGAAGCTCTGAGCCGCCAGAAGGAAGCTGCCATCGAGGAAGAGTGTGACCCCGCCCCCCGGCCACCTGAGCCGCCCAATCAGAGACCAGTAAGGAGGGTAGCCAATCAGGTGTGTTTGAGGCTGTTTCCATGGAAACAGCCATGGACACTTCCATATTTACATAGTGAGTTTAATCAATTCATGAGGCTTCCAAATTCGCAGCAGGACTCAGTTGGTGGACCCGCCCCTGCCTGGATACAAGCCCCGCCCTCGGCAACAACGACATCATCGGCGCTGTCATCGAGCATCAGCCCGGTGGATTCTGGGATCGGCGGTGTCCCCAGCAGGATGGAAGGAGACGAGGATGACAAGACCACCAAACACACCTCGTACTCCTCCGCCACATGTCAGCATTATTATAATACTGTTTACTATGTAGAATTATTTTATTATACTAATTTAATTTATTTAACTGACTTTTCAAAACATATTTCATTCTCATGACCTTAACCTCTGGTTGCCATGGCAGCGGACTGTGAGATGGACACCTCCTTCAGCTCCTCAGGTGTCTCGGAGAAGGTGGCCACTCCTGTCACTAGCCCTGCCCCTTTGCCTCCTGTTTCCACCCCTGCTCCCGTGGCTTGGGAAACCCCTCTCCCCAGGGTGGCCCCTCCCTCTGTGACCCGGGCTCCGTCCAAAGCTCCGCCCTTTCCCGTGCTGCGCTTCCCCAAGGTGAGTAGGGGGCGGGGCTAAAGTGGAGAAAACAGGCTGCAGGCTGCAAACATCCAGGGGTTCATCCTCTGCAGACGGGAGCTGCTGTCTGAACATCCAGGGGTTCATCCTCTGCAGACGGGAGCTGCTGTCTGAACATCCAGGGGTTCATCCTCTGCAGACAGGAGCTGCTGTCTGAACATCCAGGGGTCCATCCTCTGCAGACAGTGTGTGTCTCCCTCTAGGGGAGATAAGTCTGTACTGACAGGGGAGCTGTGGACCAATCAGCTGTGAGAGACTGACCCTGTGCATCATGGGTAAACAAACATGTCTTCAGCTCTCTTTGTGTCTTCTCCAGAGCATCGCTGTGTCCAACAATGCAGAGCGACAGTCATCTGGATCAGTCTGTGGCTTCTCCTCACCTGTGGACAGGTAACACACACACACACACACACACACACACACACATTCGTTTCCATACTTTTGAGGCCCTTCATCAATATGACCTTAATCTAAACCTCTGAAATGTCCTCACACACACTGTCCTCACACACACTGTCCTCACACACACACTGTCCTCACACACACTGTCCTCACACACACACTGTCCTCACACACACACTGTCCTCACACTGTCCTCACACACACTGTCCTCACACACACACTGTCCTCACACACACACTGTCCTCACACACACACTGTCCTCACACTGTCTTCACACACACTGTCCTCACACACACACTGTCCTCACAGACACACTGTCCTCACACACACTGTCCTCACACACACTGTCCTCACACACACACTGTCCTCACACACACACACTGTCCTCACACACACACTGTCCTCACATACACACTGTCCTCACACTGTCCTCACACACACTGTCCTCACACACACTGTCCTCACACACACTGTCCTCACACACACACTGTCCTCACACACACTGTCCTCACACTGTCCTCACACACACTGTCCTCACACACACTGTCCTCACACTGTCCTCACACACACTGTCCTCACACACACTGTCCTCACACTGTCCTCACACACACTGTCCTCACAAAGGCAGTACACAGACTCGTTTGATAAACCACAGGATGTTGAACCTGCTTGTGTTGTTTCATGTTAAAACGTTTGACCATCTTTTCTCTCTCCACCCTGTGGTCGTAGCTACGCCTCTGATGTGACCTCAGGTTTGAGTGATGGCAATGACGGCCAATCAGATAAGGGCAAACAGGAAGCAGACAAACAGGCGGCTGCCAAGCAGTTCAAGAGGAGAGCGAGAGCTCGTCTGAAAATCACAGGGGTGAAAGCCTGAGTCACTGCAATCACTGGATTCAAATATAACGTATCACATGCTGTGTGTGACACTGTGTGTGTGTGTGTGTGTGTGTGTGTTCAGCTGTCCGACATGGTGGACCGGGTCGTGGAGTGTCAGCTGCAGACTCACAACAGTAAGATGGTGACGTTTAAGTTTGACCTGGACGGAGACAATCCAGAGGACATCGCCTCTGTGATGGTGAGCAGCAGCAGCCAATCAGAGTGCAAGTTTCAGTCGTGAGTGAGAGGGGTCCCAGCGACAGCCGTTTGTACCTCCCTGAGTGTCCAGATCAGTAAACTACCAGTGAAATGTACTGATCAGTCCTGCTCGGAGCCTGTTAACCCTTTATAGGGCACTCAGTGAAATCCTTAGAGATTCCAGATTTGAACCCCAGACCATCACTGGTGCTCATTACAAGACTTGTTTACTTTTGGGAGTTTTTCAAAATAAAAATGTAGTGTTGTGGTGAAAATCAATTTCTTGCCGGCCTGTCATGTAGCCTGATTGTGGCTGATTGGCTTGGAGAAATCTGGTAGAAGGGGGGGCATGTTGAACTCCCACTGAAGTTACCAAATGTGGTCCCTTGCCCGATAAAGGGTTAATGGGGAGTTCTTCCTGTTGTTCCTGTTGTCGTCTACAGATCACTAAATGGGAGGCTGAAGCTTGGGGGGGCTTTAGTTATCAGTTATCAGCACGGATCAGTTTAGCTTCCTTTCACCTGCGTGTGTGTGTTCAGATCCACAGAGACTTCATTCTGCCGTCAGAGCGACAAGGATTCATCCACCGCATGTATGACATCATCAGCAGGGCGGAGTCTATGATGTATCAACAGCAGCCAGCTCACCTGACCGCCACTACCACGCTGCCTGAGTCCCTGGTCCGTGTGTGTGTGTGAATAGTCATATTAAAACATCTTAAAACTGACGTATTCACATGCCAAAGACCCCAGAGGGCCTCACTTTAAGTTACACCTGATCGAGTGTTTTGTTTCCTTCTTGTTTCACTGCTTTTTCTGATGTTATGTTATTCTCCCGTCAGCCGAACCTGCCGGCCCACCGCCTCTCCAGAACGCTGTCCTCATCTTCACTTCCTGGTGAGAAAAGGAGGAAACACGGGTGAAGGTTTTTTAAACACACGACAGAAAATATAAAAATATAAAACAGTGGTGATGGATGGAGGAGATGTCACATGATTTGATATGTTTCACGCAGCCGCACGGTTCAGGTAACTTGTTCCTGCCTGTAACCTGATAATCAGCACACACACTGACTCCTTCATGACCTCTGACCTCTGACCTCCTGATCTTTATCTATTATTTTAAAAACCTCTACGGTCGGTCTTTACGTGCCTCGGACTGAGTGATTCATTGATGTGTCCTCCCATCAGACATTGCAGACACTGACCCCTCCCCCCTGAAGGATGGAGACTTCTACGTCGACCCTGAGGCCACGCCCCCCGTCAGACCGCTGAGGTCACAGTCCTTCCACACCTCATCAGGTACGCAAACCCGTTATTCATAACAACTCACAACTGTCCCTTTTTTAACTGGAAAATCATTTTCAAATATGTTGAGTCACCGTTTCTTAGAAATTAAAGGAAGCGTCCAACATTTGGATGAATCCTACAGATAGTTGTGGAGTCCCTCAGGGCAGTGTCCTGGGGCCTCTGTTGTTTCTGTTTAACTTTGAATGAATTCACGGTACCACTTTAATATTCGGGTAAATCATATCGCTCCCTGTCTTCTCCAGTTCTCTCTATTAGTTTCCTCCAGTACAGGACTTGCTTAGCCTAGCTTAGCACAAAGATTAAAATATAGAGGAACTAGTAATTAATTTTTCTTCTGCAACTTCTATCGTGATATCGCATGTATAAAATAAAATAGTTAACACACAAAGCACAGTCAAAGATGATCAGATGAATGGTACGTGCAGCTGAATATTTTGAATGAGTAATGAAGCATGAATGCAGCACAGCTTGTGTTTAACAGTTTTCCTCTGATTCCAGTCCTTGTGCTAAGCTAGGCTAGCAGTTTTCCTCTGATTCCAGTCCTTGTGCTAAGCTAGGCTAGCAGTTTTCCTCTGATTCCAGTCCTTGTGCTAAGCTAGGCTAACAGTTTTCCTCTGATTCCAGTCCTTGTGCTAAGCTAGGCTAACAGTTTTCCTCTGATTCCAGTCCTTGTGCTAAGCTAGGCTAGCAGTTTTCCTCTGATTCCAGTCCTTGTGCTAAGCTAGGCTAGCAGTTTTCCTCTGCTTCATCAGAGAAATGACCTTCATTCATAAATGCTGTAAATGATACATAATCTCATCCCTCTCCCTCTCTCCAGCTTCCTCCCATCAGCCTCCCCCCTACCCAAGGCATTACTCCCCTCCTCAGCCCCCCTCCCACCTCGTCCCTCAGTATCAGTATCACCTCCCCTCTCCCCCTTACTCCCCCTACACATCTCAATTTCCTGGTCAGAGTTCCTCCCCCACCAGCCTCCCCCAAGTCCACAGTAACCCCTCCCTCCTCACCCCCTCCTCCTCTTCCTCAGCTCCTCCTCCCCCTCCCCACTGGCCCCCCACTGACCAGCCCCTCTTCTCTCTGGCTAATGTCCTCTCTCTAGCCATGAGTGTGGCCCAGTCCTTAATGCCCCCAGCCGGCACCCCCAACCATGGCTTTCACCCCCAGCCCCTGTCTCCCCCTTTCCCCTCACCTCAGGCCTCCCTCTCTTCCCCTTTCCCCTCCCCCCAGGCCTCCCTCTCTCCCCCCATGTCTCCAGCACTAGGCTCCAAGCTCCATCATCCAGGCCACGCCTCCTTCTCTGCTCCCTTCTCCTCTCAGCCATCTTACGCCCCGCCCACCCCAAACAGCCAGCACGGGGCGGAGCCCGGACGGACACCTGACACACCACAGGTAGGAAAGAGCGTCATAGACAGGTAAGCTTCTGACACCTGGTCTCTGTAGGGACAGACCCTGGGCCTGTACTCAACCCCCCCAGGAAGCTCTCCAGGTTTGAAGCTCTCATGTAACTACAACAGTGGCGTCCATCATGTGCTGCTGTTGGGCCCCAACAGACTTTTCCACAGACTCTTATTGTGAAAATCAGATGATAAACGACTCGTTTGATTCATTCAGTCCGAAATCGGTTTCACTTAATGATGAATTCATTTATTCATTTCAGCCTCACAGTCCTGTCCCGCAGAGGGACATCTTAGCCCCGCCCCCTCCTGGTGAGTCCCAACTGACGTCACAGTGTGACATCACAGCAGACTGAACAGACTCACTGATCATTTACCTGGCCCACAGGTTCAGAGGCTATTTCTGCTCCCACTGCACCCAGTGCTCCCAGTCTGACCACTGCACCCAGTCTGACCACTGCACCCAGTGCCCCCACTGCTCCCAGTCTGACCACTGCACCCAGTGCTCCCACTGCTCCCAGTCTGACCACTGCACCCAGTGCTCCCACTGCTCCCAGTCTGATCACTGCACCCAGTGCTCCCACTGCTCCCAGTCTGACCACTGCACCCAGTGCTCCCACTGCACCCAGTCTGACCACTGCTCCCAGTGCTCCCAGTGCTCCCAGTCCCAGAGCAGAGCTCTCAGCCTCGTCGCCATCTATGTCGACCCCCCCCAACAGAGTAAGACACAAACGAACATATTTGACCTTTTTATTTGACATTAAACTTTATTTTGTTGCTTCCTGTCCTTTAATTGTTTAAACTTTCACCTGTGAAGTCACTTTTATTGTCACGTTTCAATGGGAGGACATCAGGAGAACCATGAGACATCTGCTCACATCTATAACTGATCATAAAGTTCTCCCTCCTGTCCAGGTGTCCTCCCCCGTCTCCCCGCCACCCAGCCTGTCTCCCATTCAGGAGGGTAAGACACACACCTGTCCACCAGTCAGTCCACTCAGCTTCAGCTCAGTGTGTCCAAACATGCTCCTCATATGAGGCCGACCATGAACCTTGGTGACGGATTCAACTGGTGCTGATCTCACACCATAGACCTCCACTACACACTAACACACTGACTAACTAGCACACACACACTATAGACCTCCACTACACACTGACACACTGACTAACTAGCACACACACACTATAGACCTCCACTACACACTGACACACTGACTAACTAACACACACACACACTATAGACCTCCACTACACACTAACACACTGACTAACTAGCACACACACTATAGACCTCCACTACACACTGACACACTGACTAACTAGCACACACACTATAGACCTCCACTACACACTGACACACTGACTAACTAGCACACACACACACACTATAGACCTCCACTACACACTAACACACTGACTAACTAGCACACACACACTATAGACCTCCACTACACACTGACACACTGACTAACTAACACACACACTATAGACCTCCACTACACACTGACACACTGACTAACTAACACACACACACACTATAGACCTCCACTACACACTAACACACTGACTAACTAGCACACACACACACTATAGACCTCCACTACACACTGACTAACTAGCACACACACTATAGACCTCCACTACACACTGACACACTGACTAACTAGCACACACACACACACACACTATAGACCTCCACTACACACTAACACACTGACTAACTAGCACACACACACTATAGACCTCCACTACACACTGACACACTGACTAACTAACACACACACTATAGACCTCCACTACACACTAACACACTGACTAACTAGCACACACACACTATAGACCTCCACTACACACTGACACACTGACTAACTAACACACACACACACACTATAGACCTCCACTACACACTAACACACTGACTAACTAGCACACACACACACTATAGACCTCCACTACACACTGACTAACTAGCACACACACTATAGACCTCCACTACACACTGACACACTGACTAACTAGCACACACACACACACTATAGACCTCCACTACACACTAACACACTGACTAACTAGCACACACACACTATAGACCTCCACTACACACTGACACACTGACTAACTAACACACACACTATAGACCTCCACTACACACTAACACACTGACCAACTAGCACACACACACACTATAGACCTCCACTACACACTAACACACTGACTAACTAGCACACACACACACACACACACACTGTAGACCTCCACTACACACTAACACACTGACTAACTAGCACACACACACACCATAGACCTCCACTACACACTAACACACTGACTAACTAACACACACACACACACACACACACACACACACACACTGTAGACCTCCACTACACACTAACACACTGACTAACTAGCACACACACACACACCATAGACCTCCACTACACACTAACACACTGACTAACTAGCACACACACACTATAGACCTCCACTACACACTAACACACTGACTAACTAACACACACACACACACACACACACACACTGTAGACCTCCACTACACACTAACACACTGACTAACTAGCACACACACACACCATAGACCTCCACTACACACTAACACACTGACTAACTAGCACACACACACTATAGACCTCCACTACACACTAACACATTGACTAACTAGCACACACACACACACACTGTAGACCTCCACTACACACTAACACACTGACTAACTAGCACACACACACACCATAGACCTCCACTACACACTAACACACTGACTAACTAGCACACACACACACTATAGACCTCCACTACACACTAACACACTGACTAACTAACACACACACTATAGACCTCCACTACACACTAACACACTGACTAACTAGCACACACACTATAGACCTCCACTACACACTAACACACTGACTAACTAGCACACACACACACTATAGACCTCCACTACACACTAACACACTGACTAACTAACACACACACTATAGACCTCCACTACACACTGACACACTGACTAACTAGCACACACACACACACACTATAGACCTCCACTACACACTAACACACTGACTAACTAGCACACACACACTATAGACCTCCACTACACACTAACACACTGACTAACTAACACACACACTATAGACCTCCACTACACACTAACACACTGACTAACTAGCACACACACACTATAGACCTCCACTACACACTGACACACTACTAACTAGCACACACACACACACTATAGACCTCCACTACACACTGACACACTGACTAACTAGCACACACACACACACTATAGACCTCCACTACACACTGACACACTGACTAACTAGCACACACACACTATAGACCTCCACTACACACTGACACACTGACTAACTAGCACACACACACACACACACACTATAGACCTCCACTACACTAACACACTGACTAACTAGCACACACACACTATAGACCTCCACTACACACTGACACACTGACTAACTAGCACACACACACACACACTATAGACCTCCACTACACTAACACACTGACTAACTAGCACACACACACTATAGACCTCCACTACACTAACACACTGACTAACTAGCACACACACACTATAGACCTCCACTACACACTGACACACTGGCTAACTAGCACACACACACACACACACACACTATAGACCTCCACTACACACTGACACACTGACTAACTAGCACACACACACACACACACACACACACTATAGACCTCCACTACACACTGACACACTGACTAACTAGCACACACACACACTATAGACCTCCACTACACACTGGCTAACTAGCACACACACACACACACTATAGACCTCCACTACACACTAACACACTGACTAACTAACACACACACTATAGACCTCCACTACACACTAACACACTGACTAACTAGCACACACACACTATAGACCTCCACTACACACTGACACACTACTAACTAGCACACACACACACACACTATAGACCTCCACTACACACTGACACACTTACTAACTAGCACACACACACACACTATAGACCTCCACTACACACTGGCTAACTAGCACACACACACACACACACTATAGACCTCCACTACACACTGACTAACTAGCACACACACACACACACACACTATAGACCTCCACTACACACTGACACACTGACTAACTAGCACACACACACACACACTATAGACCTCCACTACACACTGACACACTGGCAAACTAGCACACACACACACACTATAGACCTCCACTACACACTGACACACTGACTAACTAGCACACACACACACACACTATAGACCTCCACTACACACTGACACACTGACTAACTAGCACACACACACTATAGACCTCCACTACACACTGACACACTGACTAACTAGCACACACACACTATAGACCTCCACTACACACTGACACACTGACTAACTAGCACACACACACACACACTATAGACCTCCACTACACACTGACACACTGGCTAACTAGCACACACACACACACACACACACACACACACACTATAGACCTCCACTACACTAACACACTGACTAACTAGCACACACACACTATAGACCTCCACTACACACTGACACACTGACTAACTAGCACACACACACACACACTATAGACCTCCACTACACACTGACACACTGGCTAACTAGCACACACACACACACACACACACACACACACACACACTATAGACCTCCACTACACACTGACACACTGACTAACTAGCACACACACACTATAGACCTCCACTACACACTGACACATTGACTAACTAGCACACACACACACACACTATAGACCTCCACTACACACTGACTAACTAGCACACACACACTATAGACCTCCACTACACACTGACACACTGACTAACTAGCACACACACACTATAGACCTCCACTACACACTGACACACTGACTAACTAGCACACACACACACACACACACACACTATAGACCTCCACTACACTAACACACTGACTAACTAGCACACACACACACACACTATAGACCTCCACTACACACTAACACACTGACTAACTAGCACACACACACACACACACACACTATAGACCTCCACTACACTAACACACTGACTAACTAGCACACACACACACTATAGACCTCCACTACACACTGACACACTGACTAACTAGCACACACACACACACACACACACTATAGACCTCCACTACACTGACACACTGACTAACTAGCACACACACACACACTATAGACCTCCACTACACACTAACACACTGACTAACTAGCACACACACACACACACTATAGACCTCCACTACACTAACACACTGACTGACATAAGTTAATCAACTTGCAACACGAACACACAAAGTAAAGATGATCCATTTAGATTCTATTGACTTTCACTCACCTGTAGCGCCACCTTCAAGACAAACTACTGGCAACACTCACGTTCTTCTTCTGGTTCTCTTTCAGTGAAACAGTCTTCAGGCTTCAGCATTGGTCGTTTCCAGGTGATGGCGTCTAAAAACAGTCATCAGGAGGCCCGCCCCCTCAGCCAGGCCACACCCACCACCCACTCTCCGCCTCCTGCCTCTGTGGACCAATCAGAGAGCTCAGACAGCAGCACAGGGGAAGAGAGCGAATCAGAGAGCAGCATCAGCACTGTGACGTCGGCCCCACCTGGTCATCCTCTGAGTTACCAAGAGGAGGAGAAGAGGAGGATGGAAGAGGAGGAGGAAGAGGAGAAGAAGAGGAGGGGGAGTCGGAGGCTGAGTGTCCCTCAGTGGGAGGGGATGAACCGCTCGGCAGCCTGCCTCAGCTCTGACGAATCAGAGAGTGAGAACGAGGAGACGTGGGCGGAGCTACAGGAGCTCCGAGAGAGGTGATTAGTGAATCGATGCGATGATGCTGATGATGCAGAGTAAACAGTGGAATAGCCCTTTAGTTTTAATGAACATGATACAACAATCCTGAACTGCAGCGCTGCCTTCGAATCTGTCAAGTAACCAGATTTTTTTACATCAAAATAACTTTTTTAGGGTAGATGGTCGAGTACTCCAATTTAAACTTTTAAATAAAGTCGCTTTAAAATATTTTTTGAAGCACTACCAGGTTTTACTTGATGTGGTGTAACGTGTGTGATGTTTAAAACCGACACTGGTATGACTTTATGACTCTTTACCGCTTCTGGTTCTATCACACAAGTAAAACAAATTACCACAGTTCCAAAGTTTCTTTTTAAACGTGGAGAAAATCCTACACTGACCAATGAAATCTCCTCTGAACTTATTAAAGTCATAACCAATTTCGGTGGATTACAGTTCTAACTTCTCTGGTTCTGTTGAAAATATGATCACATCATCTGCATAGAGAGATATTCGTGGTTCATTGTCACTGATGTTTAAACCTGTAACAGCTGGGAAACCACAAGAGACCACAGGTAGTTAAAGTAAAAGTGTTTACCTGCAGTTTGGTACCAAGGTAGGCAGGTAACGTGACACAGGTGGGAGGGGTGGAGACACAATCAGTGGTGGCGGGAAAACACACCTCATCATTCACAGTTATATGCTCTTATTCAACTAATTTAGCCAATCAATCAATAAAAGCCTTGAATCTACTGTGTCACCGCCACAGTTTGTTCACTTTACCTTCTGAACATTTGAATCTGATCCTTTCTAACCTTTAATCCTGATCACAGACACCTGGCGGAGGTGCAGACCCTGCAAGCCAATCAGAAGCGAGAGATCGAGGACTTGTACTCGAGGATGGGTAAAGTCCCGCCCCCTGGTATCGTCTCTCCGGCCGCCATGCTGAACTACCGCCAACGCCGCCTCTCCAAGCCCGGAAACTACCCTCCTCCTCGCAAAAACAGCCTGCAGAGGCTGGACGCGCTGCTCCCTGCAGGTGGGGAGGAGATGGTGCAGCTTGACCCCCACACTCAGAATACTGACCAGAGGTTAGAACAGCAACACCAGGTGATGATGGTGTTTGTGTTTTGGTCCAGGTATCATGCGGAAGAGCCCTGTGAGCGGCGGATCTCAGGAGAAGGCAGGGAGAGGTGTGACGTTCGCCCCCGAGCACAGCTGCATGGTACGACCCTTCCCTCCAGACTCCCATCTAAAAACTACCCGTTTAAGGAGGTTCATGTCAGTTTGTCACTTTACTTCAAACGTGTTTGATTTGAATTGAAGAGACCAGAAAACTTCAGCAATACGTTTCAGATTAACTCTGATTTTTAAGAAAAGAAGCGCCAGTCTGTGAGCATCATCATGAGCGTAGCTACCGACAGACTATTTAACCCTCCTATTATCTTTGGGGTCAATTTGACCCCATTCAATGTTTAACGTCTCTAAATAAATATTAGACATCATTTTTTTTGCTCCATATTCAATGACTTTTCCTAATTTAATGGGGACAACTGGGGAAACATAAAATCAACATGATGATGTGTTTTCAACATCCTGTACACATGTTGTACGTATCAGATGTTGGTAACTTTGAAGGTAACAGGAGGGTTCAGACTGAAGGACCCAGTGTTTGTAGAGAAGAACTGCTGTGAGCTGTGTGTTCTCATTAGGCCACTTCCTCCACGACAGCCAATCAATAACTGGCTTTGCTCATTCAAATCAATAACACAACATGTTATCAACAGGTACCTGAATATGTATAATATTGATTCAGAAAAAACTTTATTGATAATCTGTATCAGGAGCACTTTTACTTCTATCAGAGTATTTGTACACTGAGGTATTAGTACTTTTACTGAAGTACAACATCAGAGTACTTTTCCGTGTTGATTGACAGGGTAGCAACAGTAACTAAGGGGGACGGGGCCCGGGGAGAGAAAGGGCTCTGATTGGCTGATGTCTGATCTGACCTTGGACCTTTTCCTGCAGTGATGAAGACGATGAAACCCGACGATGATGAAGAGGACTCGCCTGTGAACACGTCACTTTATTGTGAATCCAACATGTAAATGTAGCTTTAATCTGTTTGGAAGGAGTTTGACTCCAGGTTTCACTTTGTTCTGCTCCTTTTCTATCTTTTAAACACTTTGATGACATTTCAGCACTTTAGCAGCTAAATACTGAGCCTTAATGATCCTGATGAGAGAACACGTCTGACTGATTGAAGCCTTTTAAAGACAAACACTCAAACATCTTTGGCGCCCTCTGCAGGAGGAAGTGATGTCACTGACCAGAGCACAGTCATGTTATTGTCATGTTATTTAAATGCTTGTGTGTGAACCGACCTGATCAGCTGAGCTTCAGACTCGTCGTAGTTTAACCTCTGGATGTGTTTGTGGACTTTAACCTGCCTGAGGTCCTGTTCTGGTCTGTTCTTTGTCCAGCTGAATCAAGTCCAGCCTCACAGGACTCTCATTTCAAGTTTGATGCTCTGAATTGTTCACAAACTCTGAACCTGATGGTTGAAGGTTTTTTGTGTGTAAAATGTGTTGAAGTGTAATAAAAGATCCGTTGAACAGCAGAATGACTGAAGGTCACGTGATGATTCTCCGTCTCTGAGCTGTGGCCACTTTATCAGGTATGACTGGATGTGATGCTTTTCCAGGCTTCACCGCAGCCTCTTTCAGTTGTGGTTTGTTTTGGGGGGTTTCTCCCTTCGGTCTGCTCTTTAGCAGGTAAAATGCATGCTCTACAGGGTTGAAGTCTGGAGACTGACTTGGCCAGTCTAAAACCTCCCACTTCTTGCCCCTGATGAACTCCTGTGTTGTTTTGGCAGTGTGTTTTGAATCATTATCTTGCTGCACCATGAAGGATCTCCCAATCAGTTTGGTTGCATCTTTCTTTAAATTGGCAGACAAAATGTCTCTGTAGACTTCTGAGTTCATTTTGCTGCTGCCATCATGTGTTACATCATCAGTGAAGATGAATGAGCCCATCCCAGAAGAAGCCATGCAGGCCCAAGCCATGACATGACCTCCACTGTGTTTCACAGAGGAGCTTGTATGTTTGGGATCATGAGCAGATCCTCTCTTTCTCCAAACTTTAGCCTTTCCATCACTTTGGTAAAGGTTCATCTTTGTCTCATCAGTCCATAAAACTTTGTCCCAGAATTTTTAGGCTTGTCTCTGGACTTTTTCTGGACCTGTTCTTCTTGCTAAGGAGTGGTTTGCATCTTCTGGTGTGGCCTCTGTACTTTTGTTCGTGAAGTCTTCTGCGAACAGTAGACTGTGACACCTTCTCTCCTGCTCTCTGGAGGTTGATGCTGATGTCAACAGTTGTTTTAGGGTCTTTCTTTACAGCTCTCACAATGTCTCTGTCATCAACTGCTGCTGTTTTCCTTGGTCTACCCGTTCGACGTCTGTTACTTAGTACACCAGTGGTTTCTTTCTTCTTCATGACATTCCAAATGGTTGTACTGGCTATGGCCAATGTTTGTGCAATGACTCTGATTGATTTTCCATCTTCTCTCAGCTTCACAATTGCTTGTTTTTCACCCATGGACAGCTCTCTGGTTTTCTTGTTGGTTACACCTCTAACTATAAATGCAGTCTGCACAGGCAAAACCCAAATCTGAAACTGAACGTAGACATTCAGCTATTTATTGTTTGAATAATCAATGTAACAGGACACACCAGGGCATCAAAACACACCTGTCAGTCACATGTTCCAATACTTTTGCTCACATGAAAAATGGGTGGGTTCAAACAAAGGGTGCTAACTTCTAAGTTGTGTATCAGATCCAGATGTAAATACCTGGAAATAAAAGCTGAAATGTTGATCTCTTGTCTCATATTCATCTTTTAATGTCAACCCCAAATGTTTTCAGTCTACAGCAAAAGTAAAGGAATTGGCCTCACTGTTCCAATACTTTTGGAGGGGAGTGTATAATCCCCCCCCATAGTCCACCGCCCTAAGCATCCGGGACTAAAGGTCCTCCTGTATGTCAATGAACTCAGAGTCTGTTCTGGAGAATGAAACCATCCTGAAACACTTTGAATTATTTGATGTACTATTATTTAATAACCCCATCACACTCAGGGTTTTGGAAGTCCTGGGGAAAACCGCTGGTTGTTGTGGACCGCATCGGTTTCACTTTCACCTGTAGGAGCCGTACCTTTGTTCCAGGTGGCTCTGAGCCAGCCAATAGGAAAGCAGAAGCAGCCGGACAATAAGAGCTGAAGCTGAAGCTCAGACGAGCAGATTTTCTCAACGAAACAAACCAAAGCAGGTCAAAGCAGGTAAGACCTTCATTTTTCTGTACTTTGTTTCACCAAACTATTAGTTTCAGTGTCTTCACTCTTTAAAACAGCAGGTTGACAATAAGATTTCCCCAGAAGCTACAACATAAGTGTTTCTGGAGCTTTCAGCCAAATCTTGTGGTCTTCTTCAGTAGACGGGGGTCATGTGATAACAGGTGGTTATCAGGATGAAGGTAACAGCAGTGCCGACCACAGCATGAAGCTTATTTTCCCCACGTTTCCTGAACTCACCACAGTGAACGATCCGGATCTGTTGGCACCCCCCACTGGTGTGTGTGGGCAGCAGGCCAAAGGTGGAAGAAAACCAGTTCACACGTGTGTTTCAGAGTTAGAACAACGTAAAAACAAGGTTCCTGAAACAAGATGGGAGACACATCTGCTGTGCACAGCTGCATTTAGAGACCAGGACAGCGACCATGGGGTTCAACCTCTGAGGAGGCTCTTTATCGGTTCTTCACATCTACGATCTCTTAGCCCACTTATTGTCTGTTCCTTTTCCAGGCTGGAGGAGCAGCTGGTGATGATGAACCGTAGTCCAGACGCCAGCGAGGAGCTTCGTGAGGTCATGAAGTCTGCTCTAGAGGAGATGCAGAAACATCTTGATGAGATGATGTGAGTGTCTGATGGAAACGTCTTGATCAGGTTCCTCATTCTAAAATGCACTATTTGAAAACACCTTATTGAATTTGTTGAAGTCTTCTTTGTGCTGTTCTTACAGAAAGGCACTCTGGTTGGCCAGAGCTCTACGTGTTTTAGAAACTTCAAGGAGGAGGGCGTTAATCGAGTCTGCAATAAAAGACTGCAAGAACGCCACCATCGTGCGATGGCTGAGGGAAAATTCAGAGTCTGAATCCTTCTCCAAACTCATCTACATGTTTGATTTCCTGCAAAAACACATTGCTGAGGAAGAGAAGAAGAACCACAGCGACAGCGTGGACATCACCTTCGTGGCACATGGAGCCATCAGAGACTTGATGATCCCAGCGAGCTGCCTCCTGCCAGCCGGCATCACGGACGTGCTGCTGTATTCCCCCTGGAACTGCACCATAAGCACTGACGCCGTGTACGGTGTCGCCACAGGACGCTTGAAGCCTCAGCACAGAGTTTTCCGCTGCACCACAAACGATGGCTGCCAAGTTCCCAACGACAAGCATGAGCCCACCAAACTGCCAAACGACTGGAACTCAATGAGGAGAGCTGGAGATCGTCTGATCCCCAACATCACGCTGAGTCCCCTCAACCACACTGAGGACAAAGTCTGGGAATGTTTTCAGACTCTCTCTCAAAAGTATGGTGAGCCTGAGAGGAACCGCATCGTCATCCCGTTCATCCTCCCAGCAGTGGGGAGCGTCCCCTTCTTTGTGGTCACCTTGGCCCTGTCCCTGGTGCTGTCCTCCTCCAGGTTCACGGCCACCGTCCACCTCGCCGCCTGTCTGGGTGATCAGTCTGCTGGACAGAAGTTCAGCCGAAGGGCTCTGGAGACTCAATACAGCTTCACTGAGGACGACACCATGATGACGGCTTCACCAGACGTGTTCTCTGGCAGCTGGATCGGCTCCATGAAACGCTTCTTTGGTTACTCATAGTCCAACTGGACCAGATGCAGCTGCAGACTCACTTCCTGTTGATTTACTATTGATTTCCTGTTATTCTGTTCTTGGGCTCAGATTTCAGTCCATGGATGATGGAGGGATGATGGATGATGGATGATGGATGGATGGATGATGGACGGATGGATGATGGATGATGGATGGATGATGGACGGATGGATGATGGATGATGGATGATGGATGATGGATGGATGATGGATGATGGATGATGGATGATGGATGGATGATGGATGATGGATGATGGATGGATGGATGGATGATGGATGGATGGATGATGGATGATGGATGATGGATGATGGATGGATGATGGATGATGGATGATGGATGATGGATGATGGATGGATGATGGATGATGGATGATGGATGGATGATGGATGGATGGATGATGGATGATGGATGACGGATGATGGATGGATGATGGACGGATGGATGATGGATGATGGATGGATGATGGATGATGGATGGATGATGGATGGATGATGGATGATGGATGATGGATGATGGATGGATGGATGATGGATGGATGATGGATGATGGATGATGGATGATGGATGGATGATGGATGATGATGGATGATGGATGATGGATGGATGGATGGATGATGGATGATGGATGATGGATGATGGATGATGGATGGATGATGGATGATGGATGATGGATGGATGATGGCTTCTATCGGGGTCCGTGTGAAGAAGCAGCAGCTTTATAAAGAAAATCTTTGTGAATATCTGATTGTAGATGATCGTGTTGGACGCCTCCGACCAAACATGGAAATATGTGCTGATTAACACACAGTTACCAGAACATGTCTTAGTCATGGATGTGACGAGCGATGAGGCTCCAAGCAGCTGCACAGACTCATACTGTCCTCACAGACATGATTCAGGGTTCAGCTGGAACAAACTAATGAACCGTTGCTCTGAAACATTTATCAATGATAGCAGCGGTTAATTATGTAACTAATTAATCATGTAACCCATTGGGTCATTGTAATGTGTTCAATATTCCATGTAAAGGCTGTGCACACAAACACACGGACAATAAATATGTGTGACAATAATAATACTTGCATTTATCCATCTCACATGTCCCTTCTGGGCCTCCATACTTGTGTCTCTCTGCGGTATTTTTTTCCAGTTTAACGTCTTTTATTGTTCTGTGTCAGAGTTATTGTTTCTAGGAGGTCAAAGGAAGTCAGAAACCAAAACTAAAAGTCCCACAGGTGATCGTACCTGGTGGGAAACTAGATAGTGCCTCCTCTGTGTTTCTATTGATATATTGGCAAAGAGTCACTTTATTATCCACTAGATGTTCACTCACCTTGTGTTTACCTTCATAACCATGATAAGGAAACTTTACTTCACCTTTGTGCTTCACATGAGGTCAGCAACACATTAGAACATATAAGAAGTATTTAGTATTTAATGATGTTCAATCCATCCATCCAAACGTTTTTCACTGAGGGCCACATACAGAAAAACAGACAGGGCCACTCACTAGAAGTGAGCTATGCTGCTGACTTTAATCCACTAGAGGTGAATCAGTCAGATGTAACTGAATATGATTTTTTTTAAAAAACAGCCTTTCCATCAGTGGGCTTTCATTTATTAGCTGTGGTACAAGCTGCTCTTGGCCTTGTTCAGTGTGATCAGGTGATCAGGTGATCAGTGAGATCCACTAAACATGCCAACCAGAGAGGGTCACTGAGCTCATGAAGAGTCCTTCTCTCTTCAAAACTGGTCCATTTCTGATCTCAGGGAATAAAACTGCTGCAGCACAGAGTCACGACTTAGCCAGAGCACATGAGAATAGTAGAGCAGCCTTACCTCCACCTTCTTGTTCCTCGGTGGACACCGTAGATTCCCCTGCCCTCACCTGTCCCACCTGGAGCTCCGTCCGTCGTACCTCCACACAGCTCGTCCCATTTAAGCCCCATCATGCACCAACTGCACCTGGCCCAGCTTCAGAAACATCCTCACCGTCCTGGTGCTCTTTAGCCTGCTAACATCCAGCAGCTCCTCCGTGATGCTAAAGTGATCTTCATTAGTTATCAGCTGAGCTCTCATCACGTCTCAAACTTTCTACACTCACGTTTCCTTAATTCGGCCATCTTGGGTCACCTGTAGCACATTTCTTCTTCTGTTACTCATTTTAAGGAGAAGCTGCCTCGTTCAGGACCGTTACTCCACCTAGTGGTGAGACTAAGAAGTACAACACAGTCCAGTTCCCTGTGTGGGCCGCATTCCAATACAGTTTTAGAGTTTCCTGCGGGCCAATGAAAATAGTTTGTAGTCCAGTCCAGTAGTTTGGACACCCCTGCTCTAAATGGACCATCACTGACTATAAACTATAGACTGAGAGCAGAAACTGTTCACTGAGCTGATAAATCAGGAGAGAAGTTGCCTCATTTCCTCATTAACTTCCATCCAATCAGACTCCTGTTTGTCGCCCCCTGCTGGACACTAGAGAGGACGCAGCTTTCACCCTCATGCATCATGGTGGACATTTTTGTCCCTCTTCGTCTGACCATCATTTTGGCTGTTAGTGCACATGGCTCAATGATTGTCAGAACGTCTGGACAAATTTAAATTTTTCTTCTAGATCAACAGAACACTGAAGAAAACACTCTTCAGTCATTTAGGACAAAAATGTCGTACATTTTTTTGAGCAGGTCTGCAGCTGTTAAAGAGATTTATGCAGAAAAAAGCAGAAAGTGATGAGGGGATTAGTTTCAGTTGGTTGTGTTCTTGTGTTGGGCCGTGTTAAGCTTCTCAGAAAAAATGTTTTTATATTGCTATGCAATCATAAAGAATGTGACATTTACTTGGTTGAGCGAGGTGGTATTGAGCTTTTCGTTAAATTGAATCTGAATTGTTAAAATGGTACATGGAACTGCAGGGGACTTCAACGTTTTAAAAAGGTAAAACAAGTCATGACTAGGTTAAAGGACATGGACTCTAAAATTATATTTCTGCAAGAGACACATTTAGTGGAGGAGGATGAAAAAAGGTTAGGAAAAGGTGGCAGGGTAGTGTGTATATACAGCAGCATTTTCTTCACGATCAAGAGGAGTGATGACTCTAATACATGAATCAGTTCCATTTTGTGTACATAATGTTATTAAACACAAGAGGGGCAGATATTTGATAATTCAAGGATCTATGCTGTTAGAAAATCTAAATTTGGTAAACGTGTATGGTCCTAACTCAGACGACCCAGGGTTCTATGAGGACCTGTTTCTTTTGCTCACAACACCGCCGGGTCAATATGTAATCGCTGGGGACTTTAACTGTACGCTTGTTCCGAGTTGGGATAGGTCTACAGGCAACATCAGATTAACCATAAAAAGATTCATGAAAGATTTAAAAGTGCTTGACGTTTGGAGGGAACTACACCAACAAACCAAAGTTTACTCCTGTTATTCTGCAACATTCCAGATATATTCACTGATTGATTATTTCCTAATCTCTTCTGATTTATTACCTAAGGTAAAAAACTGTTTATATGATAATATTGTAATCTCAGATCATGCTCCATGCTGCTTAGTATATAGGGATGAAACTATATGTACTGACCCACCTAGATGGCACTTTCAACATAAATGGTTGCAGGATGAGGAGTTTGTCAATTATATAGGGAAGCAAATAAATGAGTTTTTTCAAATAAATCAGCATGTACAAAGTGGGATGTCTTTAACCCTTCACAGTCTGGGGTAAAACAGCGTTTTTTACTACTTTTCATTCTACCTTTGTGTTTCCCATTCAGCTTACCTTTTTCTTGCCTTTCTTTGTGTCTTTCTCTTCAGCACAACCTCACCTATGTGATTCTATAAGTATTTATTTATTTTGACATAATATATGGACACACTGTATGTAAAAGTGCAAAAGAAACACAAAATCCGAGTAGGAACTAGTTGGATCTTTGGAGGAGCGGGGGTCTGCGCGGACACCTCCTCTCGTTCCTCTTCAGGTGCAGCATCCACTTCATCCTCTGAAAGGAGTCTTCCTCACAATCAGAACGTTCTTCCCCAGATTCAGCATCTTCTAACTCGTTGAAGAGCTGTAGTGCGCGACTTCGGCTCTTCATAACTTTAGTCTTAATAGGCCGATCGACAAAATTCAAACACTTGTAAAAAGTTTGAAGTGTCCGCTTTCCAACAGTCTTTGAAGTGAGCACCTGCGTGCTTGTGTCACAGCTTTACGTTTTCAAACGTGCGACATGTGACTTTGACGCCGTGTGGCGGTCCTAGACTCCGAAGGGTTAAAGCATTACAGCGTTACATAGGTTATAAATCTAAAAAAGCAAGGCAGGATAAACTACACTTGGAAAACAAAATAAAATACACCCAAAAGAAAGTCTATGAAAAAAGTGATCCTGAAGCTGAAAAGGAATTATTGCTTTTGAGGGCGGAATATGAGAAACAATCAAGCTTCAAAGCAGCATCCAGGCTTTTAAGGCCGTTTTATGAACAAGGCGACAGCAGGAAAATTATTGGCACGGCAAATTAAACAGCTAGAAACTAAAATATCAATAACGTCAATTGTTGACAAAGGCCAAACAATAGTAAATCCAAAAGATATCAATGATGCCTTTAGGGATTATTATCAGAAACTATATGAAGCCGAAGAGAATTGTAGCTTACAGGACATTAATGTTGCGTTAAGTGGGAGACAAGGGTTCCATAATGTAAGACGGGTGCTAAATGTCCTTTATTATAAAAAAGAGGAACAGGATACGGCTCTCCTATCACTAGACGCTGAAAAGGCCTTCGATAGGGTTGAATGGCCCTATCTTTTTAAAGCTCTTGAGGAATTTGGGATGGGAAACAAATTCATAAAATGGGTTAAGATACTTTATAGTAAGCCTACAGCAGAAATTTTAACAAGTACATTTTTTCCAAGCCAATAAAAATTAAGCAAGGCTGTCGACAGGGATGCCCTCTCTCTCCCCTGCTCTTTTCTTTAGCAATTGAACCATTTGCGTTAGCTATCCGTGCACACTCTCAAATTTGTGGAATCACTATAGGCCCCACTGAGCATAAGATTTCTTTGTTTGCTGATGATGTGATCTTGTTTCTATCAAGGCTCAGCTCTTCAATCCCGGCGGTGTTGGAAGTAATTCAGTTATTTGGAAATATCTCAGGTTATAAAGTGAACCATACTAAATCCTCCATTTTACTATTAAACACGACAGAACAAGCAAATCCTGCTCCACAAATAACACAATTTAATTTTAAAGTAGCAGAAAAATTTGAATATTTAGGAATACAGATAGTGCCAAACATAGAGCAGACTGTTAAAATTAATTATGAAAAAATAAAAGAGGAAATTGACAGGTGGATGAAGTTGCCTATATCGGTGATGGGAAGAATTAATGTTCTCAAAATGACCGTACTACCAAAGCTGTTTGCCTCCTCCTTCTGATTTGTTTAAATGGATAAAAAAAGTTGTAACCACTTTTATATGGAACAATGGTAAACCAAAACTCTTGATTGAGGGGGGTTAAAATGGTATTGCTGGGCTGCACAACTTCGCTCATTGACATTCTATTTTTCAGAAAAAGTTAATCCACATTGGGTAGAGATGGAGTCACAGAATTTAAAATTACCTCTCCCCTCATTTCTGTATTCTGACACAGCTAAAAATATGCTTAAACAGATCAGAAATCCGATTCTGAAACACATGGTAGGGGTCTGGAATGATGTCAGAAAATACCTGAATGAGTCAAACTTCTTATCGCAGTTTAGCCCAGTTTGGGGTAATCAGTCGTTTAAACCTGGGAGGGCAGATGGTACATTTAAAATATGGGAATCAAGGGGACTGAAAATTATTTGTAACCTTTATCCTCCACAGTCAGATGTTTTTATGACCTTTGGAGAACTACAAGTGAGGTTTAATTTGGACAAAAAACACCACTTCAAATATTTACAGTTGAGAAGTTTTGTCAATACTAATCAAGGTGGTCTTAACAAGGTTCCCCACACACAACTGGAAAAACTGTATGTAAAGAATGCATTAAGGAAGGGTATTATCTCAGACTTTTACAATCTGTTGTTATGTAACACATCAGAAAATTCAACAAAGAAATTAATTCCTTGGAACTAAGACCTATCTGCCAGTATCAGTGAACAGGATTGGGAAAGGGCCGGCAGTAAAGTCCATAAAGTGTCAATTAATAGTCGTCTAAGGATGCTGCAATTCAAATGGCTGATGCGTATATAAACAACACCTGTGAAATTAAATAGGTACAATGGGAACATACCAGACGTGTATGAAATGTGGCTTAAAAGGTACGTTAATACACTGTATGCAGTCAAATAAAAACTTTTTGGGTAGACGTGAAAAACTTAATTGAAAAGATAATTTCAAAACAGATTGCGTTGGATCCCAAACTATTTCTAATGGCTATATATCCAGATAAATATAACTTTAGTAAAGCAGAAAGTACTTTTATTGATTTAAGCTCATTGATAGCAAAAAGATGTATTGCTATAAATTGGAAAAATATGAATGGACCTGGCGTCTCCCAGTGGTTAAAACAGATGTTGTCTAGCTTACCTTTGGAAAGAAGAACATATATACATAAGTCAAGGCAACAAGAATTCAAAAAGATTTGGGGACCCTTTATTGACTTTACTAAGGACTTTGATGTTTCTGATGACTAATTTTTGAATCCCTTACAACCATGTACTGTATCTAGAGATGACGACCTCCTAAACTCCAAAAGAGAAGCTCTGTTCGTAAAAGGCCCTGTTTTAAGTTATCTTGGGTTGTTTTATTTCTGTTATTGCTTTTCTTTTTATATTTGTTTTCTATATTTGTGCATACTGTATTTACAAGTGGCATGATAACTGTAAATATTGCCAGGTGATACTGAACTGCTTCGTGAGAACGAGTGTAATTGAAAATTGTATCACTTTGAAAGGGAAAAAAACTCATAATAAAATGTTTACGGAAAAAAAAAAGCAGAAAGAATCTGTAAAGTTTTTATAGCAGTTTTCTGGAAGTGGACACTTTTGTCCTTAATGATTTAAGAGGGTAGGAAATGAAAAAGCTCCACTGTTCAGAAACTTGTTTTGCACTGTGTGCTGATAAGGTCTGTGCTGAGTTGGGGGGGGGCAGCTTTACCAGAGGTCACATGACTTAGAGAAAGTGAGCTGCAGGAAGCAGAAGCTGAGCAGCAGACAGACGGACGGACAAACAAACTCAGAGCTGCTCTCAGTCTTCGTCTTCAGCTTCGATCTGAACACTGAAGCTTCAGCAGCAGGTAAGAAAAGCTTCTTCTTTTCTGTCTTTGCTTCTCAGGCTGCATGTTCTTCTGTCAGTGTCTCTGAAGCAGCAGAGACAGTTGATCCGTTGAACAGCTGATCTGCAGCTCTGCTTTATGTCCCACGGTCTGTTATGTAACCGTCAGTGTTCACGCTCCAGTCACAGTCCATGTGCAGCTATGAGGAAGTTTACAGCTGACATTACTTCCCTTTATTCTTATCAGACTAGAAACTGTGAGGCTGGGCTGCACCGGGCGGGGGGGGAGGGGGGGGGGGGGGGGGGGGGTTACTTTAAAAGCTGGTTACATCCTAGTTTAGCTTAAGTTTAGTTTAAACTAAATGTCTCTTTAAACATCAGTTGAGTTTTCACTTTAAACTTGGATCAAATGACGCAATGTTTAAACCCAGTGTCGACGTGAAACGGACACTTGAGGAGGTTTAACTGTTTAACTGTTTAACTCAACAATTTTGCCAGTGTTAACGGTAATGAGACAAAAGTTCCACCTTTAACCCTTGAAACATTTTGTTGCATCATTGACTCTCATTAAAACATGACTTTTTAAAATGTAATTTAAACATAAAATAATGTTTTTCAATTGAAGCTTTTGGCTTTAAAATTGTAGTTTTATTTTATTATCCTTCATATGACATAATTTCCCACTATATGCAGTCAGACTGTACAATGCTGCTTTATAGTCTGCTGCACCAACCACAACCACCACCTGGGAACTTTATTATTACATGTTGTTTTTTTCCTGTAATTACATTTTTTTGTGTATATAATTGCTTCTTTGTGTATATAGGTGTTTACCACTCTATATATTATATTCTGCTATTTAATTTTCCTATCTAATTCTTCAACTGTGTGCTTTTGTCTGTTTCCCCTTGAGCTGCTGTAACAGCACATTCTCCCCACTGAGGGATCAATAAACAATATCGTATCTTATCTTATGTGGCAGAAGGCTCCATTAGGGGCTGTTTCAGTGAAGCCTGTTTCCATTTCTGATTATTGCTCCCCAACAGAATACATGATGAAATGATGTAAAATTGTGGTATGAATGTGAGTTTTGAGAAATGATTTGATGAGTGTTTGTGTACAGGGAGTTAGAAAGTCCTGTTTGAAGGCCCCATACACACTACAGCACTTGTAAAAAGTCAAAAGGTCAAAGAATCGAAGGAGGAACTCTGGCTTTTGTTTTTTCTTTTAACCAAAGCAGTGTTTCTTAGTTTTGGTTCAAGGTGCAGCTTGTTTCTGCAGGTGCTGCAGTTCACAACTTCACAACTTTGAACCTGGAGTCTGATACTTTTATACAAGATTCATATAATTCAAGGCAAGTTAAATAATATATATATATAAATATAAGAACTTGACAGTAAAAAATATATTAAATGGGACTTTTAAGGGCTTTTAAGGACCAGCATCAGTGGGACCTTAGATTCAGATAAAAACAATGAATGGTTAGCATGGTTAGCAGGGTGGCGCTGTGGTTAGCAGGGTGGCGCTGTGGTTAGTATGGTGGCGCTGTGGTTCGCACTGTTGCCTCGCAGCAAGAAGGTCCCGGGTTCAAACCCCAGTTTGTTTTTATAGCACTTTTTAGGAACAGAACATGTTTTGCATGAAGGGTGAAGCCCTGAACAAAGGGTTCAATGGTCGACTATTTGAGACAGAACGAACAAAACAATCAGTTTCTTTGAAGAAATGAACAGGACAGACAAAAAGGGATCCCAAACTATTCCAGCCTTCTGTTGTTTCTTCAGAAATAGTAAAAAGCCTAAACTCAAGGGCCATTTCAGGACTTTTGATCATATTTCATAGTCTTCACCAGCAGATTGAGTTTGCTCAGTTGTCATGAAGACGCATTAGTTGCACCAAATGATTCATGAAGTGTTGTCTGACTTTCAGCCTTTCAGAGTTGGGAGGAGCAGCGAAGACCTGCATCATGTCCACTGCTGACCAGCTGCTGGAGCTGATGTTCTCCTGGATGGAGAAGAGGGAGCGCTGTGCAGAGCAGCTCAAGAAACTGGCCGGTGAGCTGGAGTCGCTCAGGATGAAATGCAAATTTGGCGAAATGTATGGCAGCTCAGTATCGGTGTTGGGGGCTGCCTGTCTGATCGGTGCCGGGGCGGCCACATTCTTCACCGGTGGGGCAGCTGCTCCATTTTTAGGGCTGTTAGGAGCAACGTATACAGGTTTTGGAGTCACCGTGTCTGTTGTTACTAAAATCACAGAGCATTTCTTATCCAGCGACACTATGAAAAAGGCGCAGGATATAGAAAAGGAGAACAACGAAATTGGAGAAAGACTCCAGCAACTGTTTGAGCAGCTGAAGGCAGAGAGGGGGATTTCCTCCCCAGACGAACTCGACCAGTACGTCCTGACGGAGATTCTGGGCGCCATGGCCAGACGAAGCGGACTGACGTGGAAGTTCAACATCCGCATGCTTGATGACGAGCCGCGGTTTTATTTTGATACAGGATTGGGACACAGGAGGTTCGACCAGAACTTCAACCTCACAGCGGTGTCTGGACTTGCCGGGATTTTGACATTTTTCACATTTGAACTTAGTGGGAAAGAATTTAAGTTTCTGTTTGCTCAAGGAAGCAAACAGCTCATCAAAGGATTATCTGCCACTGCATTTAAAACAGCTCTCAAAGGAGGCGCCATGGTAAGACTGTATCACTACACACACATCCTGTACCGCTAACTACAGACCACAATTGTTGTTTATCATGATTACCTGTTTTGAGAATCATGTATTGATCTGAAATCATCATCAGGTCGTGGGAGGAGCTGTTGGGATGGCGTTTGCACTTCCTGAGGCGATTGACAGCTGGAAAGAACTGATCAAAAACAATAATGTGACTGAAGCAAGCCAATCACTGAGAGACACAGCTGAGGACATCCTGAAGATCATCCGGACTCTGAAACAGCAGCTGGAGGACCTGAAGTATGTTTTCTGTCTCCTGAAATGTATTAAAGTGTCCGTATGTTTAACCAAAAGGACATTTTTTGGACTTGGGGAGTGAATTGTGACCTGAAGTTGGAAAGACGTGTCGCTGTCTTTGGAGCACAGTTTAGCTGTTTGGTTGTTTCGGGTTGGCTGATGCTCCATTGTCTGGGTTACTAAGCCTGCAGGTGATTGCTGTGCAGAGCTCCAGACATCGAAGTTCAGACTGTCACCTGTTGGAGAAACATGCTGACGGCGACCTGGAGATTCACACAACATGATCTGGGCTAACGTGAAGGGTCGTACTTCCTCGTTTAGATTTCAGAGAGCCAATAGACGACTCGTACGTGTCTGTGGTACATGTAGAACGACCACGTTTGGGTGTGGAGTAGTTTTGGCACCGAACAGGGTTAGAGGACTGATCACAGTAGGCAGCCTTCAGGACTGAGGTGGCATCAGGTGGTGCTGAACTCAAACAAAGGTTCCTCAAGGCCACAGATGGTCACAGTCACAGATGGGAAAAGCCTGTTTGTCACCTGATCAAAGAGTTGACTCTTAGTTATGATCACAATTCATGTTTTCCATGAATCTTGTCACAGCTTGACTTTGATATCAATGACGCTAACTGGAATGTCACCTGTTTTATTCACAGGAGGATGTTTGACGAGGAGGCTAAAAGGCAACAAGAAGAGTATCAAGAAAACACGCAGGTGGAAGAGGAGAGCGGTTTCAAGGAGGAGGTTTGGCCACAGGTGGAAAACGTGACTGGTTTGGATGAAGTTTGTCCGCAGGTGGAAAACTTGACTGGTTTCAAGGATGAAGAGAGGCCGCAGCAGGAAGAACAGAAAACCGGAAATCAGGGGATAGAAACTCCAGGAAGTCAAAGAGACGTCGGAGAACAAGGACATCATCAGGGTGAGCAGAACAGACAAGGGAATGAAGAGACGGGAGGTGAGCAGCAGGGAGGGGGTGATGACGGAGACAAGAACAGCGGGGGTAAGGACGAAGAGAGCGAGGAAGAGGAGAGCGACAGCGAGAAAGAGTCAGAGGATGATGAAGACGAGCAGACTGGTAGAAAGAAGAAGAAGAAGCGTCGTCGACGGAAGAAGACCAAGAGTGACCAGAGAGGAGAGTCAGACACCAACCAAGGTTCTCCTGCAGAAATGGCAGTGGGGCTGCTGAACGTTCGCTCCATAAACAACAAACCGTCCAGGATCTCAGAGCTCATCACACGAACCAACCGGAGCGTCTTCCTCACCACAGAGACGTGGGCACGAGAGGACACCGCAGATAGCGTCCTCAGGCAGGCTTCGCCAGAAAACTTTGGTTTTAACCAGTGGGTGAGGCCCGGTAGAGGGGGAGGGGTGGCCATCCAGTTCGAGAGGGAGCTGGGGCGTGACCGGGTGCATTTCAGCTCCGTAACATCCTTTGAATATGTCGCCACAGTTCTGCAGCACCCTGACTGGAACCAGCCCATCCTCAGCATCAACCTGTACCTCCGACCGGGATACAACCAAGAAAGGTTCCGCACGTTCCTGAATGAGTTCCAGCAGCTCCTGGATGAGGCGTCTGAAAGATACAACAGCATCCTCGTGACCGGAGATTTCAACATCAGGGTGAACCCTGAGAGGAGGTCCTACACTGATGAGTTCTACTTCCTCCTGCAGGTCAATAATCTCGACCAGCATGTCGAGGAGCCGACGCACCAGAGAGGCAACATGCTGGATCTGGTCATCACCAGAAATGTTCACATCTCTCATCTCACTATCCAAGACGACGGAATATCAGATCATTACACCATTAATTTCAACGCCAGGCCGGCGTCCACAGATACAGGCAAGAACACCAAAGAGGAGGAGGATGAAGACGAGCAGGTGAAACGACTCAAGAAGAGGGAGGAGTAGGAAACATGTCAGAGAAAATCCAACACTTTAACGGCTTCCAGTCTTCTCCACTTCCCGACGGCTTGAGTGTTGGTCGGTCTGTTGGTTTATGCTGCAGGTTTCCAGAAGGGGGAGTTGCGCTTGTCTGCGTGTTGACTCTTCATACTTCTAGTTACTGTTCACCTGTTTGAGCTAATTACTGCACACAAAGCACTATACATTTATGAGCACACACTGGCAACAGCTTTCCTCACATTGACGTTGGTTTATGTGAGTGTAAGACGCACGTTCTGTTCATATATATTGTTTTAACTCAGACGCTTTGTGGTCCCACCGTAGAAACCGTTCACTTGGCTGTTGCTGGTATTTCAGACTGAGTTACGATCATGTCTGAAATGTCCACAGCAGAAGCAGCTGAACGAAGCAGGATTTCCTGTTTTCCATGTTGGGTCTTTAGTTTTAATGGTGCTTTTATATGTATGCAGATGATACCTGCTTATTCATTAGAGTGTGACACTGTTCAGGGTTCAAGATAAGATAAGATATTGTTAATTGATCCCTCAGTGGGGAAAGTTTGCTGTTACAGCAGGTCAAGGGGAAACCGACAAAAGCACAGTTTAAGAAATAGAAAATTAAATAGCAATAAAATAATATATACAGAGGAAACCTATGTACACAAAGAAACAATTATATACACAATATAATTACAGAAAAAATTACTAAAACACCTGACACCCAATATTTTAGAGTAACAGTCCTCCACATGTTTAACCTGGTGGTAAAAAACATTTTGAAACAGAAAACCACATTTAGACCCATAATCCCTGCTGAGGACTTGATGCTGAATTTTAAATGCCACAGGATGGATTTCTCTCCATCTTTGAAAATGTTCACCTTTGTTAGAAAAGATTTTAAATCTGAAATGAATTTGCTTTCAGTTGGTTATTGTGAAGAATTCAGTATTTGTGAAGAATTCAGTATTTGTGAAGAATATAGTGTTACTATCCCAAGAGTGAAGAATATGGTGTTATTATTATTTTAAGAGCCTTATGATGTGTGGAGATCATATTGTTATTATTCAAAGTGCCTTATTTTGACTGACAAGGCCTCCCCAGAGCCCTGGGTTCACTCTACTATCAGCTTGCTGGCTGGTTTTCTGAGAATAAACTGCTTCTGTTTTATTCTTCCAAACATTAAAACACCTTAAATGAGAGACGTTGCCTGTCTTCATTCAGAAAAACAGACATTATGTTCGAGCTGCTTGGCCAAATGTAGGTCTACCATGTGCTCTGTTACTGTTTAGATGAGATGAGACAAGCCTTGTTTTTCAGAGGCCAAAGATCATTTCTTACATATTTGCATGTCTGAGTCTGTGCAGGAGCTTCCTCTTACCAGAAGTCACATGACTTAAAGTCATGTCCAGTTTAACATTAAACTACCATTTCTAATCATTTACAATGAAACAATGACAACTATCATCAGTGTTTGTATTGATATACTGGTGTTTGAAAGGCAGTCACACTGACTTTTACTGTCTACATGACATCACTAATGTCCTTGTTATAAGGTAACTTTACTCCTTTGTGCTTCACATGAGGTTAGAAATACATTAGAACATTTAAAAACACAAAAAGGTCAATAAAATCATAACACAGAAATCAAAGTGCAGCTTGATCAGTTAAAGTCTGAAGGTGAACAGCAGCTTTTTGGCCCCAAACACCTCAGAGACACACTAGAATAGAGTTTAAAATCCTTCTCCTCACCTCCAAAGCTCTTAATGTTCAGGCTCCATCATATCTTAAAGAGCTCATAGTACCGTACTACCCCACTAGAGCACTGTGCTCCCAGACTGCAGGTCTACTGGTGGTTCCTAAAGTCCTCTAAGGTAGTGATGGAGCCAGAGCTTTCAGCTATCAGACTCCTCTCATACTAACTAGTGTCATGTTGGTTTTCACTGTTCAGAGTTTGTTGTGAGCTGCTGCTTGTGGAAACAGTCTGAGAGAACTGGAGCTGTATGAATAAAGACTGACTGATAATTCAGATGAAAGGTGAAACTGGACCAAAGTTCAGCTCATCTAGAAGTTGGTTTCATGTGTGTCGTAACAGTTGGTACCAACCATCATAATAATGAACTGGGTGTGTGCTGATAAAGGGTCGGGGGGGCAGCAGCCTTCCCAGAAGTCACATGACTTAAAGAAAGTGAGCTGCAGCCAGACGGACAAACAAACTCAGAGCTGCTCTCAGTCTTCGTCTTCAGCTTCGATCTGAACACTGAAGCTTCAGCAGCAGGTAAGAAAAGCTTCTTCTTTTCTGTCTTTGCTTCTCAGGCTGCATGTTCTTCTGTCAGTGTCTTCATGTGGACTAGAAGCAGATTCACTACAAAGACAGATGTAGATCTAAAGCCTGTGAGGAAGTGGACAGACTACCGGTGTAGGTGTGTGTGTCGTCTTTCCTAACACTAACAAATGCTGTTTGACTTTTCATCTGTTCAGCTGAAATACAGCAAAGTTGTCTAATAGTTCTACTGCAGCTGCTGTGGAACTGTTTAACTGTAGTGCTGACTGCCTGTCTGTCTGTCTGCCTGCCTGTCTGTCTCCCTGCCTGTCTGTCTGCAGCTCCATGTTTTACTTGTTCTGTACATTCTAGTTTTCTCTTGTCTTGTCTTCACACTCTGCTTCTGTCAGGAAGTTGTTCAAGTGTTCACTGACCGTAGCACCATTTATCTCCACTGGTGTTGGTGAAACAGATTTGCTGTCACTTTGACTTAAACCCTCACTGTAACTTTAGTATTCTGTTTTTATATTATATTGCACTGTTTTATATTGTTTGAATGTAGAACCTTTTTATTGTTCACATTGTGGAGCTGTCAGGACTTTCTAAATATTTACACAAAACCTGAGCAGGAACTCTGGTTTTATTTCATTATGTTTTATTGTTATATTAGTGTGTGTTTGTTTGTGTGTTGGTGTGTTAACAATGAAACCATTAATGACTGGGGTGGTGTGTGCGCGCGGAGTTTGGGGGGCCCAAACCATAATCTGGCCTAGGGCACCAAAATGGCTCAGCAAAAACAGCTTGAGTGTGTCAGAAGCAGCAGAAACAGTTGGACAGCTGATCTGCAGCTCGTCCAGAGATCACGTCTGTAGCTCCGTCCGTTACGTCCCCTTCCTGGAAACACTCAGGCTGTGAGGAAGTGTTTACGGTGGTCAGAGATCAGTAGATGGTTCAAGAAGTCAGACATCATGTCGCCAGGAAGAAAGAAAACAGCAGCATCAGCGTCAGCTGGGAGTTTGTGGAGAAACAACCGAGCACAAGATTCACCTGCCACTTTTCAAACAAGGCTCCATTTCCCACCACGCAGATAAATTAGACAGGTTGTATGTGTAGTTATTTTGTTTCATTCTCTGAATATCTCCTTTATTTCTCCGTCCATCAGCCCCCCCCCCCCACCCGCTCACAGACCGAGATCTAATTAAGAGGCTGTGGTCATTTCCTGTTTCTGTCACAGTGTTTTAGCAGCAGCCAATGATTCATGAAGCGTCCTGTGACTTTCTGCTTCCAACCCTCAGGTCATCATGTCCATAGTTCACGATGTGTCCCGTCGGTCCGCCGACGTTCTGAGGATGAGCCAGACGGCGGAGAGACAGTTTGACAACATCAGGTATGAACTTTTCTGTGATTCTCCTCCTGACAGGTTTTCATAGAGCAGGAGGCTCCAGACCAGCTCTACAGTACCATCTGCTCCACTCATAGCTTTCACTGAAGTGTGGATACATCCAGAGACTAAATCCTTCAGACCCCCCAGGAGCTAAAGGTTCACTTCTGGTCTGTTTCTGATGGAGCAGCTCAGAGCAGAGGAGGCGGCAGGAAGTCAGACAGACAAACAGAATCCACTCATTTTTCAAAATAAAAGCCCCCCCTGCAGACTGTCAGTGGTATATTCCAGCAGCACATCAGTATTATTCTCTAATGGGGGGGGGCACCAGGCCAGACGTCAGCCGCTCAGAGGGTTTTTAACACCATGACGACCAGAGGTTCATCTGGGATGGAGAAACACTCTGACTGTGACTTTAGCTGCTGTCTGTAGCTGCAGCACAACAAAGCAGGAAGTACATCCAAGAAACACATTTAAAGCAGCAGAAGAAGAAACGCGGCCTGTTTGATCCTGTTAGAGACACATTTAAAGCAGCAGAAGAAGAAACGCGGCCCGTTTGATCCCGTTAGAAACACATTTAAAGCAGAAGAAGAAGAAACGCGGCCCGTTTGATCCCGTTAGAAACACATTTAAAGCAGCAGAAGAAGAAACGCGGCCCGTTTGATCCCGTTAGAAACACATTTAAAGCAGCAGAAGAAGAAACGCGGCCCGTTTGATCCCGTTAGAAACACATTTAAAGCAGAAGAAGAAGAAACGCGGCCCGTTTGATCCCGTTAGAAACACATTTAAAGCAGCAGAAGAAGAAACGCGGCCCTTGTGTTCGAACATGGTGTTAGTTATGGACAATCTGTGACTGGCACAGAAGTCCAACAACAGAACACCGCTCGGGTTCAGATCGGGGAGGCCATTCCTCCCAATCACGCCCCTCCAGGTCTCACTGTTGCTGCCCACGTGAGCGTTGAAGTCCCCCAGTAGAACAATGGAGTCCCCAGTCGGCGCACCATCCAGCACCCCTTCTAGGGACTCCAAGAAGGCCGGGCGCTCTGTACTGCTGTTCGGCCCATAGGCCGAGACCACAGTAACAGACCTGAAGGCACAGGGACGCGACCCTCTTGTTCACCAGGGTGAACTCCAACACATGGCGGCTGAGCTGAGGGGCTATAAGCAAGCCCACACCAGCCCGCCACCGCCCCGTGGGCAAAGGCCCGGCCACCAGGCACTCGCACGCGAGCCCCAACCCCGGGCCTGGCTCCAGGGTGGGGCCCCAGCTGCGCCATACCGGGTGACGTCACGGTCCATGTTCTTCTTCTTTAATGGACTTTACACCTTTTATTCTATTTATTGTGTTTTTCTTTTATACCTTTCTATGGCACCTAAAGGAGAACGCACCTTCAATTTCTTGTTGCGATGACAATAAAGATATTCATCCATTCGGTCATTCAACACAACATATACTCACTTAGCAAGACTGCCTAACACCATGAGACACATTTCACTACTATCATTACTCATCAGTGGTTTCATTAAATCTACTTTCAGTGTTGAATTTGCTTGTTGGCCACCGCTGATGTTTTCTGATTTTACCTTCACTTGTTTTAGACGCAGGAAGATCGCCTGGAGTCCACCAGAACATGTCGTCCACAAGAGGAACAACGGCCCAGGCAAGATGGAGCCATGGATGTTGTGGTGCTTGGCGGCACTCGGTCTGGCTTTGGTTATTTACTTCAGCTGCTCAAGTCCGGCTCAGAAAACCATCGGAAATCAGGGGTTGGATACTCCAGAAAGTCAAAGAGACGTCGGACAACAAGGACATCATCAGGGTGAGCAGAACATACGAGGGAATGAAGAGACGGGACGTGAGCAGCAGGGAGGGGGTGATGACGGAGACAAGAACAGCGGGGGTAAGGACGAAGAGAGAGAGGAAGAGGAAGAGGAGAGCGACAGCGAGGAGGAGTCAGAGGACGATGAAGTCAAACAGACAAAGCAGACCAAAAGTTCTCCTGCAGAAATGGCAGTGGGGCTGCTGAACGTTCGCTCCATAAACAACAAACCGTCCAGGATCTCAGAGCTCATCACACGAACCAACCGGAGCGTCTTCCTCACCACAGAGACGTGGGCACGAGAGGACACCGCAGACAGCGTCCTCAGGCAGGCTTCGCCAGAAAACTTTGGTTTTAACCAGTGGGTGAGGCCCGGTAGAGGGGGAGGGGTGGCCATCCAGTTCGAGAGGGAGCTGGGGGGTGACAGGGTGCATTTCAGCTCCGTAACATCCTTTGAATATGTCGCCACAGTTCTGCAGCACCCTGACTGGAACCAGCCCATCCTCAGCATCAACCTGTACCTCCGACCGGGATACAACCAAGAAAGGTTCCGCACGTTCCTGAATGAGTTCCAGCAGCTCCTGGATGAGGCGTCTGAAAGATACAACAGCATCCTCGTGACCGGAGATTTCAACATCAGGGTGAACCCTGAGAGGAGGTCCTACACTGATGAGTTCTACTTCCTCCTGCAGGTCAATAATCTCGACCAGCATGTCGAGGAGCCGACGCACCAGAGAGGCAACATGCTGGATCTGGTCATCACCAGAAATGTTCACATCTCTCATCTCACTATCCAAGACGACGGAATATCAGATCATTACACCATTAATTTCAACGCCAGGCCGGCGTCCACAGATACAGGCAAGAACACCAAAGAGGAGGAGGATGAAGACGAGCAGGTGAAACGACTCAAGAAGAGGGAGGAGTAGGAAACATGTCAGAGAAAATCCAACACTTTAACGGCTTCCAGTCTTCTCCACTTCCCGACGGCTTGAGTGTTGGTCGGTCTGTTGGTTTATGCTGCAGGTTTCCAGAAGGGGGAGTTGCGCTTGTCTGCGTGTTGACTCTTCATACTTCTAGTTACTGTTCACCTGTTTGAGCTAATTACTGCACACAAAGCACTATACATTTATGAGCACACACTGGCAACAGCTTTCCTCACATTGACGTTGGTTTATGTGAGTGTAAGACGCACGTTCTGTTCATATATATTGTTTTAACTCAGACGCTTTGTGGTCCCACCGTAGAAACCGTTCACTTGGCTGTTGCTGGTATTTCAGACTGAGTTACGATCATGTCTGAAATGTCCACAGCAGAAGCAGCTGAACGAAGCAGGATTTCCTGTTTTCCATGTTGGGTCTTTAGTTTTAATGGTGCTTTTATATGTATGCAGATGATACCTGCTTATTCATTAGAGTGTGACACTGTTCAGGGTTCAAGATAAGATAAGATATTGTTAATTGATCCCTCAGTGGGGAAAGTTTGCTGTTACAGCAGGTCAAGGGGAAACCGACAAAAGCACAGTTTAAGAAATAGAAAATTAAATAGCAATAAAATAATATATACAGAGGAAACCTATGTACACAAAGAAACAATTATATACACAATATAATTACAGAAAAAATTACTAAAACACCTGACACCCAATATTTTAGAGTAACAGTCCTCCACATGTTTAACCTGGTGGTAAAAAACATTTTGAAACAGAAAACCACATTTAGACCCATAATCCCTGCTGAGGACTTGATGCTGAATTTTAAATGCCACAGGATGGATTTCTCTCCATCTTTGAAAATGTTCACCTTTGTTAGAAAAGATTTTAAATCTGAAATGAATTTGCTTTCAGTTGGTTATTGTGAAGAATTCAGTATTTGTGAAGAATTCAGTATTTGTGAAGAATATAGTGTTACTATCCCAAGAGTGAAGAATATGGTGTTATTATTATTTTAAGAGCCTTATGATGTGTGGAGATCATATTGTTATTATTCAAAGTGCCTTATTTTGACTGACAAGGCCTCCCCAGAGCCCTGGGTTCACTCTACTATCAGCTTGCTGGCTGGTTTTCTGAGAATAAACTGCTTCTGTTTTATTCTTCCAAACATTAAAACACCTTAAATGAGAGACGTTGCCTGTCTTCATTCAGAAAAACAGACATTATGTTCGAGCTGCTTGGCCAAATGTAGGTCTACCATGTGCTCTGTTACTGTTTAGATGAGATGAGACAAGCCTTGTTTTTCAGAGGCCAAAGATCATTTCTTACATATTTGCATGTCTGAGTCTGTGCAGGAGCTTCCTCTTACCAGAAGTCACATGACTTAAAGTCATGTCCAGTTTAACATTAAACTACCATTTCTAATCATTTACAATGAAACAATGACAACTATCATCAGTGTTTGTATTGATATACTGGTGTTTGAAAGGCAGTCACACTGACTTTTACTGTCTACATGACATCACTAATGTCCTTGTTATAAGGTAACTTTACTCCTTTGTGCTTCACATGAGGTTAGAAATACATTAGAACATTTAAAAACACAAAAAGGTCAATAAAATCATAACACAGAAATCAAAGTGCAGCTTGATCAGTTAAAGTCTGAAGGTGAACAGCAGCTTTTTGGCCCCAAACACCTCAGAGACACACTAGAATAGAGTTTAAAATCCTTCTCCTCACCTCCAAAGCTCTTAATGTTCAGGCTCCATCATATCTTAAAGAGCTCATAGTACCGTACTACCCCACTAGAGCACTGTGCTCCCAGACTGCAGGTCTACTGGTGGTTCCTAAAGTCCTCTAAGGTAGTGATGGAGCCAGAGCTTTCAGCTATCAGACTCCTCTCATACTAACTAGTGTCATGTTGGTTTTCACTGTTCAGAGTTTGTTGTGAGCTGCTGCTTGTGGAAACAGTCTGAGAGAACTGGAGCTGTATGAATAAAGACTGACTGATAATTCAGATGAAAGGTGAAACTGGACCAAAGTTCAGCTCATCTAGAAGTTGGTTTCATGTGTGTCGTAACAGTTGGTACCAACCATCATAATAATGAACTGGGTGTGTGCTGATAAAGGGTCGGGGGGGCAGCAGCCTTCCCAGAAGTCACATGACTTAAAGAAAGTGAGCTGCAGCCAGACGGACAAACAAACTCAGAGCTGCTCTCAGTCTTCGTCTTCAGCTTCGATCTGAACACTGAAGCTTCAGCAGCAGGTAAGAAAAGCTTCTTCTTTTCTGTCTTTGCTTCTCAGGCTGCATGTTCTTCTGTCAGTGTCTTCATGTGGACTAGAAGCAGATTCACTACAAAGACAGATGTAGATCTAAAGCCTGTGAGGAAGTGGACAGACTACCGGTGTAGGTGTGTGTGTCGTCTTTCCTAACACTAACAAATGCTGTTTGACTTTTCATCTGTTCAGCTGAAATACAGCAAAGTTGTCTAATAGTTCTACTGCAGCTGCTGTGGAACTGTTTAACTGTAGTGCTGACTGCCTGTCTGTCTGTCTGCCTGCCTGTCTGTCTCCCTGCCTGTCTGTCTGCAGCTCCATGTTTTACTTGTTCTGTACATTCTAGTTTTCTCTTGTCTTGTCTTCACACTCTGCTTCTGTCAGGAAGTTGTTCAAGTGTTCACTGACCGTAGCACCATTTATCTCCACTGGTGTTGGTGAAACAGATTTGCTGTCACTTTGACTTAAACCCTCACTGTAACTTTAGTATTCTGTTTTTATATTATATTGCACTGTTTTATATTGTTTGAATGTAGAACCTTTTTATTGTTCACATTGTGGAGCTGTCAGGACTTTCTAAATATTTACACAAAACCTGAGCAGGAACTCTGGTTTTATTTCATTATGTTTTATTGTTATATTAGTGTGTGTTTGTTTGTGTGTTGGTGTGTTAACAATGAAACCATTAATGACTGGGGTGGTGTGTGCGCGCGGAGTTTGGGGGGCCCAAACCATAATCTGGCCTAGGGCACCAAAATGGCTCAGCAAAAACAGCTTGAGTGTGTCAGAAGCAGCAGAAACAGTTGGACAGCTGATCTGCAGCTCGTCCAGAGATCACGTCTGTAGCTCCGTCCGTTACGTCCCCTTCCTGGAAACACTCAGGCTGTGAGGAAGTGTTTACGGTGGTCAGAGATCAGTAGATGGTTCAAGAAGTCAGACATCATGTCGCCAGGAAGAAAGAAAACAGCAGCATCAGCGTCAGCTGGGAGTTTGTGGAGAAACAACCGAGCACAAGATTCACCTGCCACTTTTCAAACAAGGCTCCATTTCCCACCACGCAGATAAATTAGACAGGTTGTATGTGTAGTTATTTTGTTTCATTCTCTGAATATCTCCTTTATTTCTCCGTCCATCAGCCCCCCCCCCCCACCCGCTCACAGACCGAGATCTAATTAAGAGGCTGTGGTCATTTCCTGTTTCTGTCACAGTGTTTTAGCAGCAGCCAATGATTCATGAAGCGTCCTGTGACTTTCTGCTTCCAACCCTCAGGTCATCATGTCCATAGTTCACGATGTGTCCCGTCGGTCCGCCGACGTTCTGAGGATGAGCCAGACGGCGGAGAGACAGTTTGACAACATCAGGTATGAACTTTTCTGTGATTCTCCTCCTGACAGGTTTTCATAGAGCAGGAGGCTCCAGACCAGCTCTACAGTACCATCTGCTCCACTCATAGCTTTCACTGAAGTGTGGATACATCCAGAGACTAAATCCTTCAGACCCCCCAGGAGCTAAAGGTTCACTTCTGGTCTGTTTCTGATGGAGCAGCTCAGAGCAGAGGAGGCGGCAGGAAGTCAGACAGACAAACAGAATCCACTCATTTTTCAAAATAAAAGCCCCCCCTGCAGACTGTCAGTGGTATATTCCAGCAGCACATCAGTATTATTCTCTAATGGGGGGGGGCACCAGGCCAGACGTCAGCCGCTCAGAGGGTTTTTAACACCATGACGACCAGAGGTTCATCTGGGATGGAGAAACACTCTGACTGTGACTTTAGCTGCTGTCTGTAGCTGCAGCACAACAAAGCAGGAAGTACATCCAAGAAACACATTTAAAGCAGCAGAAGAAGAAACGCGGCCTGTTTGATCCTGTTAGAGACACATTTAAAGCAGCAGAAGAAGAAACGCGGCCCGTTTGATCCCGTTAGAAACACATTTAAAGCAGAAGAAGAAGAAACGCGGCCCGTTTGATCCCGTTAGAAACACATTTAAAGCAGCAGAAGAAGAAACGCGGCCCGTTTGATCCCGTTAGAAACACATTTAAAGCAGCAGAAGAAGAAACGCGGCCCGTTTGATCCCGTTAGAAACACATTTAAAGCAGAAGAAGAAGAAACGCGGCCCGTTTGATCCCGTTAGAAACACATTTAAAGCAGCAGAAGAAGAAACGCGGCCCTTGTGTTCGAACATGGTGTTAGTTATGGACAATCTGTGACTGGCACAGAAGTCCAACAACAGAACACCGCTCGGGTTCAGATCGGGGAGGCCATTCCTCCCAATCACGCCCCTCCAGGTCTCACTGTTGCTGCCCACGTGAGCGTTGAAGTCCCCCAGTAGAACAATGGAGTCCCCAGTCGGCGCACCATCCAGCACCCCTTCTAGGGACTCCAAGAAGGCCGGGCGCTCTGTACTGCTGTTCGGCCCATAGGCCGAGACCACAGTAACAGACCTGAAGGCACAGGGACGCGACCCTCTTGTTCACCAGGGTGAACTCCAACACATGGCGGCTGAGCTGAGGGGCTATAAGCAAGCCCACACCAGCCCGCCACCGCCCCGTGGGCAAAGGCCCGGCCACCAGGCACTCGCACGCGAGCCCCAACCCCGGGCCTGGCTCCAGGGTGGGGCCCCAGCTGCGCCATACCGGGTGACGTCACGGTCCATGTTCTTCTTCTTTAATGGACTTTACACCTTTTATTCTATTTATTGTGTTTTTCTTTTATACCTTTCTATGGCACCTAAAGGAGAACGCACCTTCAATTTCTTGTTGCGATGACAATAAAGATATTCATCCATTCGGTCATTCAACACAACATATACTCACTTAGCAAGACTGCCTAACACCATGAGACACATTTCACTACTATCATTACTCATCAGTGGTTTCATTAAATCTACTTTCAGTGTTGAATTTGCTTGTTGGCCACCGCTGATGTTTTCTGATTTTACCTTCACTTGTTTTAGACGCAGGAAGATCGCCTGGAGTCCACCAGAACATGTCGTCCACAAGAGGAACAACGGCCCAGGCAAGATGGAGCCATGGATGTTGTGGTGCTTGGCGGCACTCGGTCTGGCTTTGGTTATTTACTTCAGCTGCTCAAGTCCGGCTCAGAAAACCATCGGAAATCAGGGGTTGGATACTCCAGAAAGTCAAAGAGACGTCGGACAACAAGGACATCATCAGGGTGAGCAGAACATACGAGGGAATGAAGAGACGGGACGTGAGCAGCAGGGAGGGGGTGATGACGGAGACAAGAACAGCGGGGGTAAGGACGAAGAGAGAGAGGAAGAGGAAGAGGAGAGCGACAGCGAGGAGGAGTCAGAGGACGATGAAGTCAAACAGACAAAGCAGACCAAAAGTTCTCCTGCAGAAATGGCAGTGGGGCTGCTGAACGTTCGCTCCATAAACAACAAACCGTCCAGGATCTCAGAGCTCATCACACGAACCAACCGGAGCGTCTTCCTCACCACAGAGACGTGGGCACGAGAGGACACCGCAGACAGCGTCCTCAGGCAGGCTTCGCCAGAAAACTTTGGTTTTAACCAGTGGGTGAGGCCCGGTAGAGGGGGAGGGGTGGCCATCCAGTTCGAGAGGGAGCTGGGGGGTGACAGGGTGCATTTCAGCTCCGTAACATCCTTTGAATATGTCGCCACAGTTCTGCAGCACCCTGACTGGAACCAGCCCATCCTCAGCATCAACCTGTACCTCCGACCGGGATACAACCAAGAAAGGTTCCGCACGTTCCTGAATGAGTTCCAGCAGCTCCTGGATGAGGCGTCTGAAAGATACAACAGCATCCTCGTGACCGGAGATTTCAACATCAGGGTGAACCCTGAGAGGAGGTCCTACACTGATGAGTTCTACTTCCTCCTGCAGGTCAATAATCTCGACCAGCATGTCGAGGAGCCGACGCACCAGAGAGGCAACATGCTGGATCTGGTCATCACCAGAAATGTTCA
>NC_092028.1:560243-585243 GCF_042242105.1 Pempheris klunzingeri
TTACTCTCTTGCCATTCATTTCCTCATGAGGGACCCTGTTCTCAGCTCACCTGTTGGTCCATCAGTAGGATGAACAGCTGTGTCCTGTCTGACCTGCTGCCTTACTTCTTCCCTGTTCTCAGCTCACCTGTTGGTCCAGCAGTAGGATGAACAGCTGTGTCCTGCCTGGCCTGCTGCCTTACTTCTTCCCTGTTCTCTGGACCTTTCACCTGCTCCTCTGCACTGCCCTGCTCTGTCTCTGTCCCTGTCTGGTCATGGGTTTGCTCGGCGGTGTTATCTTGGCCTGCATCATCACACATATGGAAGAGATGTCCGTAGACTTTCTCTTCATTGTCTGAACATTGCCACAGCATCACGGCGCAGGTGCTGGTGATCCGACGCTAGAGGCCCTTAACACAAGCTAATGAGATGCTCAGTAACGGAGAGCAGCCAGCAGGAGGTTCAGCACAGACACAGTTTACCAAACACACACTATTTGTTCTAAAAGTAAGTACTGTGTGACGGACTTACCTGTTGGTAGTCTGGTTGTCTCAACAGCTGCCGTTGAAAATGACTTCCACTGTCTGTCTCTGAGTTTGGGCAGCAGCTGCTGCAGTGCTGCCTTCACTTGCACTCGGACAACGTAGTTACAATTTCCAAAAATTTCAAATGTGAACTTGACCTATCAGAACTGGGGGGGCCAAGGATTTTTCAGGGGTGGCCGCGGCCCCCTTGGCGGCGCCTCTGCTGTCGTTGCAAAGCTTCAGTCTTGTGTTTCAAAGCTTAGTTCTCGTGTCTCCACTGTGTCTTTTGTGTGTGCGTCTTTGTATAGTTAATGCTTTTCCACCTGCTTGTCCTCACACCTTCTCAGCTACAGAGCAGTTCAACTAAAGCAGGTTTGTTGTTGTAAGATGGGAGAAGTGATGTTAACATAAATTCCTGTATTCATGTCTTTAACCCTTGTGCACCCCTTAAAAAAATAACCACGTCACCCTTAGTGCATAATATGTTCTGTTCCTAGAAAGTGCAGTAAAAATATTATACATTAATATTTTTTTTCACTGTCAATGCATTAAATCTTTTGACCAACTTCAGTCCTGATCATAACTATTAAGTTTTCATGGATTTATTACATATTTTTAACTTTTTTGTGAATATAAAACCAAACATTTCAAAAGAGAAAAACACAAAATATGAAATAGTTTTCATATACTAATTGCAAACTGGAATTTTCTTGGGGGGGTATTACATCCTTGGATATGTCAATAATTGACAACAACATTGATTTAAATGCATTGTTATTTTTTGAGCAGTTTGAGTTTATGTAAAAATGTGCCACTCGTCACCCTTAGTGCAAAAAATGTTCTGTTCCTAAAAAGTGCAATAAAAATATTATACATTAATATTTTTTTTCACTTTCAATGCATTAAATCTTTTGACCAACTTCAGTCCTAATCATAACTATTAAGTTTTCATGAATTTCTTAAATCATTTTAACTCTTTAATGCCATTTTGTATGCATTTATTTACAAAAACGTAGAATATGAAACCATTTACATTTTGTGTGTGCGTGTGGGTATGTGTGTAGGTGTGTCAGAGAGAGTTCACTCAGCGGAGCAGGAACTGCAGATTGCTGTCAGGTGAACTTTGCAAGCATATTTACTGCACTTGGCACACTGGGTCCAGACCTTCCTGTGTCCCATGCAAAAGGTACATTGCCTGCGCTTCTTCGAGGGCCCGGCCTCTGCTGCTGGCTCTTCCCTCTCTGCTTCTCTGGCTCTAACCTGTTCCACCAGTGTGGCTGCTGCTGGTGTACGCGGTATGCGATGTCTTCGGACCATCACTGGTGCAATTAGGGATTTCCCCAACTCCTTAAGGAAGAGGTGGGCTTGTGGAGACAGACTTGATTTGGGAGACGTGGAATGTGGGGTGAATGCGCATAGAAGCTGGAAGCTTGAGGCAGACAGCAGAGGGATTGATGATCTTGTGGATAGGGAATGGGCCCAAAAACCGGGGGGAGAGTTTTCTGGATTCAGTTCTGAGGGGTATGTTGCGAGACGACAACCAGACTGACTGACCTTCAGTGTACTGTGGAGCTGGGGACCGGTGCTTATCAGCTGACCTCTTATTCTTTTCCGTGGTTGACTGCAGGGCTGCTTGTGTCCTCCTCCAAATGGCCTGGCAGCGCTGCAGATGGTGTTGGATGGAGGGCACTGCTAATTCTCTCTCCTGGGCTGGAAACAGGGGAGGCTGATAGCCCAGAGAAGCCTCAAAAGGGGACAGGCCTGTGGCGGAGCTAATAAGGGAGTTATGAGAGTATTCAATCCAGGGCAGGTAGGTGCTCCAGGAGCTGGGGTTGGCAGCCACCACACAGCGCAAGGCTGATTCCAGGTCCTGGTTGGTTCTCTCCGTCCATCTTTGTCTGTGGATGGAAACCAGAGGAGAGACTGACAGTGGCCCCCAACCCCTTACAAAATTCCTTCCAAACCTGGGAGATGAATTGGGGTCCCCGGTCAGAGACGATGTCCAGGGGGATACCATGCAGACGGACGACATGAGTGGAGAGGAGGTCAGCGGTCTCCCTGGCAGATGGGAGCTTGGGCAGAGCTACAAAGTGGGCAGCTTTGGAAAACCGGTCAACAATGGTGAGAATAGCTGTTTGGTTAGAAGAAGATGGCAAACCTGTGACAAAATCCAGTGCAATGTGAGACCAAGGCCGACCCGGGACAGGGAGGGGCCTGAGCAGACCAGCGGGTGGAGTGCGAGTGCTCTTTCCCCTAGCGCAGATAGTGCAGGCCAGCATAAAGTCTCTGGTGTCTTGGTCCATGGTGGGCCACCAGAAATGCTGCTTAGCCAAGGATAGTGTTCTCTTGATGCCCGGGTGGCAAGAAAATTTGGAGGCATGGACCCATTGCAGAACCTGTGACCGAACGGAATCCGGAACAAATAGGCAGCCTGGGGGTCCGCCACCTGGATCTTGCTGTTGGAGCTGTGCTTGCCTGACAGTGGTCTCAATGTCCCAGGTGAGGGCGGCTATCACCTGAGAAGCTGGGAGGATGTTTTCCGTAGCTGAAGTGGCCTCCTCGGCGCAGAATTGGTGAGAGAGAGCATCTGGTTTTATGTTTTTGGAACCTGGTCTGTAAGAGAGGGTGAAATCAAAACGGCTAAAAAAAACAGGGCCCAACGGGCCTGACGGGAGTTAAGGCGTTTGGCACCCTGGATGTAGGCCAGGTTTTTGTGGTCTGTCCACACCACAAAGGGAAGTGAAGATCCCTCCAACCAATGTCTCCATTCCTCCAGGGCCAACTTAACCGCTAGCAACTCCCTGTTGCCTACATCATAATTCTGCTCTGCAGGAGAGAGTCGGCGAGAGAAGTAGGCGCAGGGGTGGAGACTGAGATCTGGGCCCTTCCGCTGGGAGAGGACTGCCCCAACTCCCACATCTGAAGCATCCACCTCCACGACGAACTGTTGCGCTGGATCTGGCTGGATAAGAATTGGGGCGGAAACAAACAGAGACTTGAGTCGAGAGAGGGCAGCTTCTGCTTCAGGGGTCCATAAGAACTGGCGAGAAGGGGAGGTGAGAGAGGTTAATGGAGCAACAACCAAACTGAAGTTCCGAATAAATCGCCGGTAGAAGTTCACAAACCCCAAAAACCTTTGGAGCTGTTTGCGGTTAGCCAGAGTGGGCCAATCTGCTACGGCCCTGACCTTCTCTGGATCCGCCCTCACCTGTCCGCTCTCAACAATGAATCCCAGGAAGGTCACCTGGGGGGCATGGAACAGGCATTTCTCCGCCTTCACGTAGAGCTTGTTCTCCAGGAGTCTCTGGAGAACCATCCGGACGTGATTCTGGTGAGCCTGGAGAGTCTGGGAGAAAATCAGAATATCATCTAGATACACAAACACGAAACGGTTCAGGAAGTCTCTCAGAACATCATTAATCAGAGTTTGGAACACGGCAGGGGCATTCGTCAACCCGAAAGGCATGACCCGGTACTCAAAATGGCCCAAAGGCGTGTTGAATGCAGTCTTCCACTCATCCCCCTTGCGTATCCGCACCAGGTGGTAGGCGTTACGCAGATCCAACTTCCTGAAGATTGTGGCACCTTGTAGTGGGGTGAAAGCCGAATCGATGAGGGGGAGAGGGTACTTGTTCTTGATAGTGATATCGTTTAATCCACGGAAATCAATACAGGGGCGCAGAGACAAATCTTTCTTGCCCACAAAAAAGAACCCGGCTCCAACAGGGGACGTGGAAGGACGAATGAGGCCTGCTTCCAGGGACTCCTTTATGTATTTCTCCATCGCCTCCTGCTCAGGTTGGGACAGATTATACAGGCGACTGGAAGGTAGTGCTGCTCCAGGAACCAGATCTATTGCAGTCATAAGGGCGGTGAGGAGGAAGGGAGAGGGCCTTACCCTTATTGAAAACCTCAGCGAGATCTATATATTCCTCTGGAACTCCAGATAGGTCAGGGAGGTCTGGGGAGGACGGAGACGAGGCAGGTGCTCCATCAGCTGGTGGAAGAGCAGACTGCAAGCAAAATTCATGACACTGTATACTCCAATTCTGGATCCTTCCCCGAGCCCAGTCTGTGTGGATTATGGTGTACTAACCACGGGAAACCCAGAATGAGGGGAGTATTAGGTGAGGAGATTAGGAGGAGTTGAATACTTTCCCGGTGGTTCCCAGACAAAATCAAAGAAACTGGTAATGTGCGGTGCATTACCCGACCCAGGCTCCTACCGTCAATCGCCAAAGCTTCCTGAGGACAATCCAACACCTCGGTGGTTAGGCCGGCCTTCTCAACCAGCTGGGCATCAATAAAATTCTCCTCAGCCCCAGAGTCAATTAGTGCCGACAGGGAGAGACTCTGGTCTTGTGAGCAGATGGTGGCAGGAATTAAGAAGCGGGGAGGTCCAACCTTGTTGGATGAGGTATGGTCCACCAGCACCCCCACATTTACTGGTGGACCCGGTCTTTTGGCCGTACTGGGCAAGAGGAGCGAAAGTGACCAGGTCTCCCACAATAGAGGCACTCACCAGCGCTGATCCGTCCGTTGCGTTCCTCTGGTGTCAGTTTTGCCCTGCCTAACTGCATGGGCTCCTCGGCAGCTAGTGGAGAGGGGGTTGAGTAACTGAGAGCAGGGGGAGGAACCAGCTGAGGGAACTGGGTGCTATCAGATCCAGAGGGGGAGCTCAGTCCATGGCGGCGAGATCTTAAGCGTCCATCCAAGCGGAACACCAACCCAATGAGGTCATCCAGGGACTCTGGTTCGTCTCTAGCGCTAAGTTCATCTCTCAGCAGCTCACACAGACCATTCAGGAAAACGGCCCGGAGTGAGTCCTCCGTCCAGTCTACTTCTGAGGCCAAGGTCCGGAACTCCAGAGCAAAGTCCGAAAATGGGCGCCGTCCCTGGGAGAGTTTAACGAGTCTCATAGAGGAATCAGCCTGGTAGTCCGGATGATCAAATACTAATTTAAACTCCTCCAAAAAGGCTTTGAAGGAAAGACCCTCTAATGACTGTCGGGCAAATCTAGCCTCCGCCCAGACCAACGCCTTACCTCTCAGCAGTCCCAGAATGAAATGTATTTTAGCCATCTCCGAGGCAAAGGATGTTGGTCTGAGTTTAAATGCCATTTCGCACTGGAAGAGAAATCCCCGGCAGAGGTGGCTTTGACCCGAGAAGGGCTCGGGTGGAGAGGCACGGATGTCTGGAAGGGGGGAAGTGGTCTCCGGTCCGGGAGGAGCTGGGGGAGCTGGCGGGGCAGCAGGACTCTGAAGAGAAAGCAGGGTGGAGAGCTGCGAAGCTAGTGTAGCCATCTGTTGAGAAAGGGCCTGGTTTGCTTCAAAAAGGGACCGGATGCTGTTCTCATGGCAGCCCAGGAGCAAACCCTGCTGTGTCATGGCCTGGTGGACGAAGGCGGGACTTGAGGCCTGGTCTGCGGGGTCCATGCTGGCCAGATTGTTCTGTTAAGCGGAACGGACTGGCTGGACCCACAATGCAGACAGGACACAATGGTAGAAGACAATAGATTTTAATGAAAACACAAACGGATGGAGCCGGAACAGGGAGGGGACCAGGGGAAGCAGGCTGGTGTAGAGGGAACCAGGACGGGAGTGGAGATCCGGGGGAGCAGGCAGGCGTAGTGTGGAGGAGAGGGAGCCGGAGCGCAGACCTGGGGAAACAGGCTGGAGGTGCAGGTAGCAGGGCTGAGACGAAGACCAGGGTAGACCGACTGGTGAGGAGGACAAAAACCGAGACAGAGACGAGGAACGAATACAAGCGATAGCAAATCTAGACACGAAGAACTTGAAGTGACCGTACGGATACTGGACAATCTGGCACCAGACAAAGGGAGACGCAGACTACTTAAACACAAGGTAATGGGGAACAGGTGGAAACAATCAGGGCGGGGCAGACAATCACAAAGGCGGGAAACACACAAGGGCAGGAAGTCAACAGCCTGAAACGAGAGGAGAGTACTGGGTTTCAACATAAAACAGGAAGTGGGAGACAAGACTAGACACAAGTGAACAGACACACACGAGACATGACAGCTTCGTGCTGAGAAGCAAGACATTCCTCCTCCTCTTTGGCATGTAAGAGACAACTGTTTGGGTGTGAGTGAAGGCGAAGACTGAGGACAGTGGCTCTCTCAGTCGGGTCTGGAGTAGCTGCAGGGGGAGTTGCGGCTTGTTTTTACGCAAGGTGCCCACCAGAGCCATTCTCCTCTTCCGTAGCTCCTCCGCCAGCGGAAATGAAGTGAAAAAATTATCCACTGTGACAGTGTGGCCCTCGAGTCCCTCTGTCAGCTCAAGAACCACCCGCATCCCCTGGTTAACCTCTCTCTCCGCTCCTGGAGACCTCCCAGTATACACCTGCATTCTCCAGGCATATGAGGTCTCCACATCACAGACTACCCAGACTTTCAACCCATACTTGGCAGGTTTACTTGGGATGTATTGTCTGAATGAACAGCGTCCCTTGAAAGGGACCAGCTGTTCATCCACACATACATCCCGACCTGGATTGAAAAGGAGTGGGAGGCGCATGCTCCACAAATCCCACAAACCCCGAATGGCAGCCATCTTGTCCCTCCGTTGACGTGCTGGTCTGTTCAGGCGGTCATCGAACCTGAGGGCCGAACTAATTTGCTGGAACCTCTTCTGGAACATGGTAGCACGAAAAATAGTTCTTCCTGTGTCCTCATCCCGGGATCTGTAGTATAGTGGAAAATGATGTCAAATGATGGATAATGAAAAAAACTACAATTTTCAAGCCAAAAGATTAGATTGAAAAGGTAGTCATAAGTAAAACATTATTTTATGGTGTAATTAGAGTAGGATCAAAAAGTGATGTTTTAATGGGAGTCAATGATGCAAAAAATGTTTTAAGGGTGACGAGAGGAACTTTCTTCTCTCCACAGTGTATTATAATTCTATTAATACATTCAAAGTTGAAATCTTAAAATTTGGTAAAAGACTCACATCCTTGCAAAGTTTTGTCTCATTATTTTTAAAACTGGCAAAATTATTGAGTATTTTTAGTTGAAAAATGCAAAAAATGTACCTAGGGGTGCACAAGGGTTATGGAGACGGGGGTGGGGGAACTACTTAACGTCATGCAGTGGGTGGTTAAGATTGGCGGAGTGATATGGACAGTGAGGTGACGCATCACGCAATACAGTAGCTTTTAAGTTTGCAGAGAAACCAGCGTTGTCTGCACTGAGCGTCCGGCCTGTTTGATGTGGTGTCACGTGACGACAGGCAGAGAAGATCCTCCGTCACACCTTTACAACAGGTACCGCTGGCGTTCTACACCTGAGCTGCTGGAGGTTCATTGAGTTGCTGGAGGTTCGTTCGTCCAGATATTTTCCACAGATTGATGTTCTACTGACAAACGCTCTTTAAACGGATGCTGCTCTGTCTGCTCTGTGTGCTTTCTTTGTTTCTGTCTTTGCACCGACGTGCCCAGGAAGCGCAGGTGGAAACAAGCCTTTGGACTAAATGTGACACGTAAATGTGACGGTTAAGATAAGAGTGAGTTTACTTGTCCCACACATTCATTCACATTCACACGTTTTTCACCAAACCAACATTATATTTTCCCTGAGCCCACAATGTTGAGGGTAGTGTTTTTAGTCGTGGGTGTTCTACTGCCTCAGCAGTGGAGAGAAAGATCGATGAGTTGTTGAACGTCCCTCGACGCATCAAGTGTCAGATGACGTTTTGGCTGCTTATCAGTCTCCAGAGAGCGAACACAAGTTTTAACCCAGACACCCAAACTTTGCAAGTCACAGACATCAAACAGCTGTATTTGCTTCTGGTTACTGACAAGGCACAACAGCACAGGAAGTTTGTGGTGATCACTTCCTCTCTAGATGCATCCTCCCATAGTCAAACATCAAGTCTCTTTGTGTCACAGAAAGTCATGTCAGAGACTGATGCTGCATTAAGTCAGTGTCAGTTTGAGTCACTCTTTCTTTTGCTATTTCCAATGAGTCCAATTAAGTACCAAGTGAACTATGAGTCTGGGTCAGAGAGAGCAGCCACTGATCGGAGTCTAACAGTGACTGAGATCCTGATGAAGAAAACATTTGTGGTTCTGCTTTCAGAACCAAACACCCTCTGGTGTGTGTGTGTTATAGGGCGTCTCTCTGACGGTGAAAATAGATGTTTAAAATGACTGCTGTCATACGTGCACGTGATTGGAACAGTGAAATGTTCTTTTACTGTGTTTCCCCACAGGATGTGTTGCATCAGAGTCTACCAGACATGTTAACGCATGACCTTGGATCATTATGATAATTGTGGGAAGGTGTTAATAAGCCTCTGTGTAATATCTCACACAAGGGGGAACAACAGTCTTCTCGAATTCAGAAAATGTAAAATGCATTGCAGAAGCACATCTTCATTGCAGAGCGGTGTAAGCGTGTCTTCATTGCCAGAAGACCTGTCAATCATGTGTCTGTTTTGCATGCATGCATTTTAGTAGTGCTGCAGCCAGCCAATAGAGCATCTCCAGGAGCCCTTTTGACCAGTCAGATGCAGGTTGTGGATGTTTTTCTGGCAAGAGTTTCTTGTGTTGACAGTCTCTGGCCCAGTGATTCGGGTCTCCACAGCAAATGCATCTCCTTTCCTGCCGCTGTTGAGCTGTTAGATGATGTTTCTGGATTTGATCCTTTTGATCCAGCAGTGTTGTAGGAGAGACCAGAGGAAGAGGGGGAGGACTCTTCGGTAACTGACGATGCTTCGCTCATGTTCCTGCTTGAGGTATTTAACCGTGAAATAAGTCCTGCTCGCTCAGACATGAAACGAGGAGCCCACCGAGCTTCTGCTGTTTTACCTCTGTGACCTTTATAATGAGCTGTAGGGGGTCGTCGGCCAGACTAGAGGGCGCTGTTTCATCATGTTGGCATCGAACATTTGGTTTGTTTCTGTCTGTGAGCTGAGGAGACATTCAGTGTTTTTCTGGCTCCGAGCCATTTTTCATGCTGCTGTTGTTTCTGTAATAAAAGCTGAAGCTGATTAATCATTTACCTGTGATGTCCATCAGATGTTACATTCATGATGAGGTTGAATCAAACACTGGAAATTCCTTCATTTTACTTACACTCACACTCACACAGAATCATTCAAACAGCTGACAGTGGTTTAAACACACTGATTCTGTTCAACTATATCACATGTACATGATATAATACAACAACATATTCGCTGCTGCAGTTTTTTGGCTCCAAATGCTACAAAGCCTCAAACATATTTACAGGTTCTTAAATGGTTTCTGTTGTATTTGCTGGATTTAGTCGACGTGCAGCGAACAGTGTCGTGATATAAAATGACCCCCGAGAGTGATGAGGGACTTGAATCATCCTGTTGGCGTTCGTTTTGTAATAAAGCCGCCGCTCACTGAACATTATTCCACATATTCTACAGCTTTGTACTAAAGAAAGCCGTGTGATGAATATAAATATCTTCCTTTGCCTGATCTCTTGTCAGCAGCCATGATGAGATGTGACCCTTAATTGTGCAGAAGAAGAAACAATGGCGACAGCGATAGAGCTGCTGGAGACGTTGGAGGATTTGGGAGACAGAGAGCTGAAAACCTTTAAGTGGTACCTGCAGCAGGCCGACTTCCTGAAGGACTTCTCAGCCATCCCAAAGAGCCAGCTGGAGGCCGCCGACCGGCCGGACACCGTGGACCTGATGGTGCAGACCTACAGCCACCAGTGTGTGGAGGTGGCCCGGAAGGTTTTAAAGAGGATGAGGAGGAATGATTTGGTGGAGAGTTTGTCCAACACCAACCCAGAACCTGAATGTCAGACACAGAACAACAGAAGAGCGTCACTGTGCCGCCACAACAGTCTCAGAGGTGAATAACTGAATGAGTGTGACTCTGTGCTGCAGCTACGTCAGCTGGTGCAGCGTCTGCAGCAGGTTTATACACTGTTGCCCATAAAGTTGGAATAATTGTTCAATACTCCCAGTTTAGTTAAAGCCTGAATCCACATTCTGCAGGTTCACTGTGATCTGTTTGGAAGAGTTTGATCAATAAAGTTGAGAAGTTATAAACTTCATTTATCAAGAATCAATCATAATCATTTCATGAGAAGAGGTAAAAAACATTTTAGTCCAACTTTATGGGCAGCAGTGTAGTTACAGTGTAATTACTTGCACACATACAGACCATTAGAATAAATGAAGAACTACACTGTAAATAAAACATGACAGACACAAACCTTTTAGACTGAAGAGCCTCCGGAGCAGAGCAGCACTGATGAAGCTTTAGAGAAACACAGTGAAACACTAAACGCCCTTAATGCATTTAAGCCACTTTTGGATGCAGCGAGACACTGAAACAGATTCAGACAAGTTAACAAAAAGGAAGAAAAGCAGTCGATCAGTCAGTTCAGTCCAAGAGAGGAAACGGGAAGCTGTTATCTGGAGGAGGAAATGCTCAAACAACACATCCAGCTATTAACAACTCTGGAGAGAAACTCCAAACAGCTGATTCACACTAAAATGTTACAACACTATGACAGTCAAATGATGAGATTCATCAATTAGGCCAGAAAAATAGTCACTTTGTAGGAAGAAAGTGATTATTTGCTGGTTACCTCAGTCCTCTACAATCATAACCACAGCATCTATTTACACCCGACCTCACGTAGTTGAACAAGCATGAGTTGGTGATCTGTGTGTTAATTTACATGACTGTGACGCCCAGAGGTCAAGGACAACAGTGATGGACTTATTTCACACTTAGTTAACTTGTAATTCAGTTTTCTTTTACCATCATCATCATCATCATCAGTTTTCAGTGGCAGGTTGGTTAGGTTTTGGAAGAGATGATGGGTTAAAATAACAATATGATAATAATATGATTATTCAAATAATGGTAAGAACAATAATAACTTGGATACTAACATTAAAAACAGGGTGCATTAAAAACTAAATGTAACCTCTCCTACATACACATACAAAAAGCATCTGCTGAATAGTTTTGGACATTTGAAAATGGAAATGTTTCACAGTCCATTAACAGCTCAGCACAGCTGATGAATAAACCTTCAGTTCAAACATATATAAGGTGGTGCAACAATCAGAAATCAGAGGGATTAGAAATGTTGGGGAACACAGTGTAAAGAGCTGGAAGTCACTGTGAGGAGCAGAAACAGACTGTTGGTGTTTCTAACAGAGCGAGTGGACGATGGTGGGCCGACTCCAGAGGACACGGCAGCTTCATGTGCTCAGACCCCGGCTGCTCCTCCGTCCGACCCTCTGACTGTCAGCAGACACGCTGAAGGTGAACTCCTCCTCTGGATGCTTCCTCTCCTACACCATGAAACATGCAGCACATGCTTCTGGTTACAGCGGGCTTCTCCACAGTGTTGATCACCATCAGCGGACAACATGAAGCCAGCTAATGTCACCTTAATGTTTTCTGTGTTTCTCTTTGGATGGAAAAAGGAACAGCAGCACTGCTCACACTTCAGTCCTGCTCAGATCTTCGTCTGGTCAAAATATTTAAAAATGGTTGCACACGTCCAACATTTTGACCTGATGAAGATCTGACATGGATCCATGTTTAGTTGGTTATTCGACTTACCTGATCCACATGTGACTCAGATGATCAGATTATAGAAGTGATCCATAAATCAGAAATCTGTTTAGTGAGGACAGTGAGGAAAGAGACAAATAATGGGCTCAGGTTCATGATTTCTGTTTCTCATGACTGTCACTGTTGTTGTTCACAGCTGTTCTCCAGCCTCCACAGCCCAGCACGTCGTACCAGCTCATCCTGCAGTCCGACCTCCACAGCATGTTCGCCTGTGCACCAGACGGGACGACGGTGAAGCAGCGTGATGAGCTTTTACACGCTGTGAGCACAGAGCTGTTTGCCACAAGCTGCTGGGACAAACACACCAGCACACAGTACAAGGTCAGGAGGCTTCAGGTGGCACCAGGAACACCAGCAGAACCAGAGCGACCGATAAAACCCAGCGACATCTTCAAACTCCCTTCCAGAAAAAACAGACCCGTCAGAACAGTTCTGACCAGTGGCGCTGCAGGAATGGGCAAATCCTTCCTCGTGCAGACATTTTTGTCGGACTGGGCTGAAAAAAGAGCCAATCAGGACTTGCATCTTATGTTCCCCTTCAGTTTCCGGCAGCTGAATTTATTCAGGGGGGAAAGGTTTCGTCTGGCAGAGCTCATTCACACGTGTGTCCCAGAGAGCAGCATCATTAAAGAGGAGACTCTACATGACGTCTTCACGGCTCTACAGGACTCCAGGAACACCGACTTTGATAAGAGTGAATTCAAGCTTCTGTTTGTGTTTGACGGACTGGACGAGAGTCGCCTTCAGTTGGACTTTACAGGCAAAACAAACAAGTCTCCTGACGTGACAAAGTCAACCGCTGTAGAAGTGCTGCTGACGAACCTGATCAGCGGGAAACTGCTTCCTTCTGCTCGCCTCTGGATAACCACACGACCTGCAGCAGCCAATCAGATCCCTGCTGAGTTGGTGGACACCATGACAGAGGTCAGAGGGTTCACTGACCCTCAGAAGGAGGAGTACTTCAGGAGGAGATTCACAGACGAGGAGCAGGCCGACAGACTCACATCCCACATCAAGACATCCCGAAGCCTCCACGTCATGTGCCACATCCCGGTCTTCTGCTGGATCACTGCTACGGTTCTGGAGGAGGTGATGAAGACCAGAGAGGGAGGAGAGCTGCCCAACACCCTGACTGAGATGTACACAAGATTCCTGGTGTTTCAGATCAACCAGACGAAGGACAGGTGTCGCCCTGGAAAGTGCATTCAGTACATTCAGTCACTGGCAAAACTGGCTTTCCACCAGCTCCTCAAAGGCAACACGATCTTTAGCGCAGAGGACCTGAAACAGAGCGGAGTTCAGACCAAAGCTGCTGCAAAGTACTCTGAAGTGTTCCCAGAGCTCTTCAGACAGGTGTGTGGTAGGAGGGGGCACGAGGACCAGAGGATGATGTTCTGCTTCACTCACTTAAACATTCAAGACTTTCTGGCTGCTGTTCACGTGAACATGTCATTGTTAAACTACAACAAAAATGTCATGTCTGGCTCAGTCCAAAGTTTGTGGAGGTGTTTCAGCAAAACCTCGACAACAACTGTCCACAGAAGTGCAGTGAAGGAGGCCTTACAGAGTCCAAACGGACACCTGGACCTGTTTCTCCGCTTCCTGCTGGGCCTTTCACTCCAGACCAATCAGACTCTCCTACAAGGTCTGCTGATACAGACAGGAAGCAGCTCAGAAACCAACCAGAAAACAGTCGAGTACATCAGGAAGAGGATCAGGAAGAGTCCGTCTCCAGGGAGAAGCATTACTCTGTTCCACTGTCTGCGCGAGCTGAGGGTTCGCTCTCTGGTGGAGGAGATCCAACGGTCCCTGAGATCAGGACATCCCTCCACAGACGAGCTGTCTCCTGCTCAGTGGTCAGCTCTGGTCCTCATCTTACTGTCGTCAGAAGGAGATCTGGATGTGTTTGACCTGAAGAAGTACTCCACTTCGGAGGACGTTCTCCTCAGGCTGCTGCCGGTGGTCAAAGCCTCAAACAAAGCTCTGTAGGTGCACAGATGACAATCAAATGTGATAATTCATTTCAAATTGCCAAAATCTGGATTTATACTCGACGGAGGGGTCATCAGGGGTCCCTCAGTAGATCCCCACAGCAAAGGTCGTCAGTGAAAGTTCAGGGTCAGATTTTACTCATTCACAACTCCACATATGTCATCTTTTGGTCGACCAATCAGAGGACGCTTCTTTACGCAGACTGATACCGACCAATCAGAGGATGCTTCTTCGTACAGACTGATACCGACCAATCAGAGGACGCTTCTTTATAGACTGATACCGACCAATCAGAGGACGCTTCTTCATACAGACTGATACCGACCAATCAGAGGACGCTTCTTCGTACAGACTGATACCGACCAATCAGAGGACGCTTCTTTATACAGACTGATACCGACCAATCAGAGGACGCTTCTTTATAGACTGATACCGACCAATCAGAGGACGCTTCTTTATAGACTGATACCGACCAATCAGAGGACGCTTCTTTATAGACTGATACCGACCAATCAGAGGACGCTTCTTTATAGACTGATACCGACCAATCAGAGGACGCTTCTTCATACAGACTGATACCGACCAATCAGAGGACGCTTCTTCATACAGACTGATACCGACCAATCAGAGGACGCTTCTTTATAGACTGATACCGACCAATCAGAGGACGCTTCTTTACACAGACTGATACCGACCAATCAGAGGACGCTTCTTTATAGACTGATACCGACCAATCAGAGGACGCTTCTTTATACAGACTGATACCGACCAATCAGAGGACGCTTCTTTACACAGACTGATACCGACCAATCAGAGGACGCTTCTTTATACAGACTGATACCGACCAATCAGAGGACGCTTCTTTATACAGACTGATACCGACCAATCAGAGGACGCTTCTTTACACAGACTGATACCGACCAATCAGAGGACGCTTCTTTATAGACTGATACCGACCAATCAGAGGACGCTTCTTTATAGACTGATACCGACCAATCAGAGGACGCTTCTTTATAGACTGATACCGACCAATCAGAGGACGCTTCTTTATAGACTGATACCGACCAATCAGAGGACGCTTCTTTATAGACTGATACCGACCAATCAGAGGACGCTTCTTTATACAGACTGATACTGACCAATCAGAGGACGCTTCTTTATAGACTGATACCGACCAATCAGAGGACGCTTCTTTATAGACTGATACCGACCAATCAGAGGACGCTTCTTTATAGACTGATACCGACCAATCAGAGGACGCTTCTTTACACAGACTGATACCGACCAATCAGAGGACGCTTCTTTATAGACTGATACCGACCAATCAGAGGACGCTTCTTTACAGACTGATACCGACCAATCAGAGGACGCTTCTTTATAGACTGATACCGACCAATCAGAGGACGCTTCTTTACAGACTGATACCGACCAATCAGAGGACGCTTCTTTATAGACTGATACCGACCAATCAGAGGACGCTTCTTTACACAGACTGATACCGACCAATCAGAGGACGCTTCTTTACACAGACTGATACCGACCAATCAGAGGACGCTTCTTTATAGACTGATACCGACCAATCAGAGGACGCTTCTTTATACAGACTGATACCGACCAATCAGAGGACGCTTCTTTACAGACTGATACCGACCAATCAGAGGACGCTTTTTTATAGACTGATACCGACCAATCAGAGGACGCTTCTTTACACAGACTGATACCGACCAATCAGAGGACGCTTCTTTACAGACTGATACCGACCAATCAGAGGACGCTTCTTTACAGACTGATACCTACCAATCAGAGGACGCTTCTTTATACAGACTGATACCGACCAATCAGAGGACGCTTCTTTATACAGCCTGATATCGACCAATCAGGAGACGCTTCTTTATACAGACTGATACCGACCAATCAGAGGACGCTTCTTTATACAGCCTGATACCGACCAATCAGGGGACGCTTCTTTATACAGACTGATACCGACCAATCAGAGGACGCTTCTTTACACAGACTGATACCGACCAATCAGAGGACGCTTCTTTATACAGACTGATACCGACCAATCAGAGGACGCTTCTTTACAGACTGATACCGACCAATCAGAGGACGCTTCTTTATACAGACTGATACCGACCAATCAGGGGACGCTTCTTTATACAGACTGATACCGACCAATCAGAGGACGCTTCTTTATAGACTGATACCGACCAATCAGGGGACGCTTCTTTATACAGACTGATACCGACCAATCAGGGGACGCTTCTTTATACAGACTGATACCGACCAATCAGAGGACGCTTCTTTATACAGACTGATACCGACCAATCAGGGGACGCTTCTTTATACAGACTGATACCGACCAATCAGAGGACGCTTCTTTATAGACTGATACCGACCAATCAGGGGACGCTTCTTTATACAGACTGATACCGACCAATCAGGGGACGCTTCTTTATACAGACTGATACCGACCAATCAGAGGACGCTTCTTTATAGACTGATACCGACCAATCAGGGGACGCTTCTTTATACAGACTGATACCGACCAATCAGAGGACGCTTCTTTACACAGACTGATACCGACCAATCAGAGGACGCTTCTTTATAGACTGATACCGACCAATCAGAGGACGCTTCTTTACAGACTGATACCGACCAATCAGAGGACGCTTCTTTATAGACTGATACCGACCAATCAGAGGACGCTTCTTTACACAGACTGATACCGACCAATCAGAGGACGCTTCTTTATACAGACTGATACTGACCAATCAGAGGACGCTTCTTTATAGACTGATACCGACCAATCAGAGGACGCTTCTTTATACAGACTGATACCGACCAATCAGAGGATGCTTCTTTATAGACTGATACCGACCAATCAGAGGACGCTTCTTCATAGACTGATACCGACCAATCAGAGGACGCTTCTTTATAGACTGATACCGACCAATCAGAGGACGCTTCTTTACAGACTGATACCGACCAATCAGAGGACGCTTCTTTATAGACTGATACCGACCAATCAGAGGACGCTTCTTTACACAGACTGATACCGACCAATCAGAGGACGCTTCTTTATACAGACTGATACTGACCAATCAGAGGACGCTTCTTTATAGACTGATACCGACCAATCAGAGGACGCTTCTTTATACAGACTGATACCGACCAATCAGAGGACGCTTCTTTATACAGACTGATACCGACCAATCAGAGGATGCTTCTTTATAGACTGATACCGACCAATCAGAGGACGCTTCTTCATAGACTGATACCGACCAATCAGAGGACGCTTCTTTATAGACTGATACCGACCAATCAGAGGACGCTTCTTTATACAGACTGATACCGACCAATCAGAGGACGCTTCTTTATAGACTGATACCGACCAATCAGAGGACGCTTCTTTATAGACTGATACCGACCAATCAGAGGACGCTTCTTTACACAGACTGATACCGACCAATCAGAGGACGCTTCTTTATAGACTGATACCGACCAATCAGAGGACGCTTCTTTATAGACTGATACCGACCAATCAGAGGACGCTTCTTTATAGACTGATACCGACCAATCAGAGGACGCTTTTTACGTACGTATTTACGTACTTGTGAATGGAGGGAGTATAGACTGCTGTGAGCAGAATGTTTGTAGCGGAGAGGTCTTTTGTTAGTGTTTCATGCTGAATTCACTCGACCGGCATCACTCATGGTTCTCTGTAGGCACCATCTTGTGGTGGATATAGTTACAGGACGTAGATGCTGTAGGTACGACATAACCACCTAATACAGAAGAGTAAATCCAGCTTTCCTCGTCTTCAGGCTGACTGGCTGTGGACTGTCATGGAGAAGTGTTGAAGCTCTGTCCTCAGTGCTCAGCTCCCAGTTGTCCTGTCTCAGAGAGCTGGACCTGAGCAACAACCACCTGCAGGACTCAGGAGTGAAGCTGCTGTCTGCTGGATTGGGGAGTGTGCACTGTATCCTGGAGACTCTCAGGTCAGTTTTCATTATATTAGAGGCAATATCATGTCTGAATGCAGGGGCGAAAATCCTATTTCATTGTTGGGGGGGACAATAAACAGTAAAATTTCAGAGAGTAACTCCTGGGGGGGGGGGTACATGAAAAAATTGCTGTCTGGCCCTTTCTACCTCTCTTCTGCTTTACGCTCCTTTGCAACTTGCCTTGCAGGGTTGAGCCCTCAGCATGTTCAAATGTTTTAAATAATGTTATTAAAAGTAATAATAGTAGTTATAGCATTGTTCTGTATTAGTCCATATCCTACCTGCATACAGGGTTTTGTATCTTCAACCAGCAAACCAACACTGGTATCAGGTGGAAGGTGGCAGTGATCCACCTGATATGACCACAGAACACCTGATCTAACTTCCACTACAGTCCATCAAAGGAGCTTTACAAGAAATTAAATATCTGTCAAACTGAATATCAAGTCAAGGTGATGACTACAAATAATAATAAAAAATCTGGAACATGACATCAAACTCATGCTTAAATAAATACTATCTCTCCAGAAACAAATCTAAAATGTCTGTAAAATTAGCTTTTTAGCATCATTAGCCATAGGCTATTAGCTTAACCAGCTGAAAAAAAAGAGGCTGATTTTGGGCAAAACAGGAGAAATGTTACTTTTCATTTTACAAACTTGTGCTTGTTGAACAAGTGGCGTAATAAATGACTAACTAGCTTTTACACATTGGTGTGGTTAGTTTCCTCACTACGGTGACTGAAACAGAGCTGTCGGATTTCCGCCCTTGTCTGAGTGTACTTCCTTTTATGCCTTACACTTTAAGAAACAGGCCCAGAAAAATCAGCTCAACTCACCTCATAAATACAAGGAGATGCAACAAGCTAGTTTTGCACACAGTGTGTGTACCATTGGGAAAAAAACCTGCATAAAAACAGATAATATGCCCATTATCAAAGATAATAGATATAAAAAGGTTAGCGGCATTATCATCTTACCTCCGGCCTTTATCATAAGGTAAACTGACTAGCACTACATGAATACTGTATTCTGGAAGCTCTGATGCTCCGAACTGAACAGACTAAAAAGTCAAATGTGATGCTTTTACAGGACAAATATTTGTGTTATTGTCGTCTGAGCAGGAAACTGAATGTTCATCACCGAACCTGCAGCCTCAGTTACAACCGTTAAACTGTCCAGCGTTTACCTTTTCTCCTAGTCTCAGTCATTGTCATGTTGTCAAGGTGTTTATGGGACATTAGGAAGCCAAACGCCTGCCAGCTCCAGTACTTTATTTCCCAGCATGCTCCGGTGGTGGATTCAAATCTTTTCTTCACCACCTGGAATCAAAATAAATAAAGAACAGTCACACCATCTTTTCCCAAACCCAGGTGTGAACTGAGCCCAGCAGGATTTAAACCAGACCAGTCCAGACCACAGGACCATCTGGGCCGACTGGAAGAAGTCCATTTGTTGAAGAAACTGCTGATTGTGTTTGGACTTGAAAGTGCAGTTTATTTCTACAGGTTGATGCCTGAAGGATTCATTCCTTCCCTCAGTCTGATCTTCTCTCTCCAAGTTCTTCTCTGAACATTTAATCATCATCTGGTCTGATGGAGTTCTGGTAGCTTGGGTTCAGAAACAGGTTTGGGAATAGAGAAGCTGTGCATTCAAATCCTCTTCTTACAAAAAGAAACTTGCATTGGTGTTTGTTCCCTCATGGTTGAACATCCGTGCAAATTTGAGCTTTTAACACAAATATAATTTACATGACAGCCACAAAACCCAGCTGGCTTGATAAAAGCCAGCTAGTGAGACCGACCTGCACTCATCTGGTCTTTGATTCCTCAAAGGTCTGATGTGTTGCAGTTGGAGAAATTCGATGGAAATTCACAACACGGAACGAACGCAAAGTGTTTTTTTCGGACTTTTGGTTTTAGAGTTTGAGTTTTGTTTTAAGTTTTTATTGACACACACACACACATCACGAACCTCTGGGCATCCGAGTCGAGGCTTGATTCCACGTTTCCACATCGCCGCACAGCTTCCGTCTCCACTGGACTATCTTCAGTACTGGTAATGATGATGATGAAGAGACGATGAAGAGGGACCGAAGAGGCTCAGGGTGAAGGAGGAGAAGAGTCTCCGTCTGTCTGAGAGAAAACTTTGGCTGGAGGAACTTGGGACTTTTGACTTTATGATCATTTCTGAGTAAAATCAAACCTGCAGATCCAGTCGGCCCAGATGGTCCCGTGGTCTGGACTCCTGGTTTAAATCCTCGGGTCACACCTGGGTTTTAGAAAAGATGGTGTAGCTGCTCTTTACGTATTTGATTCCAGGTGGTGAAGAAAAGATTTTAATCAACAACTTCTCTGAACCAGAACCATTAGAACAGAAACTTCTGGTAGTTCTGGTTCAGAAGCAGGTTTGGTACTAACGGACCAGACTAAACTAACCTGTTGTGTGGTTTGGTGTGGATTCAAATCTTTCCTCGTCTTCAGGCTGACTGGCTGTGGACTGTCATGGAGAAGTGTTGAAGCTCTGTCCTCAGTGCTCAGCTCCCAGTCATCCTGTCTCAGAGAGCTGGACCTGAGCAACAACCACCTGCAGGACTCAGGAGTGAAGCTGCTGTCTGCTGGATTGGAGAGTGTGCACTGTATCCTGGAGACTCTCAGGTCAGTTTTCACCATTTAAATTCTGCTCTGCGTGCTGGTTATTATCAGTAAAATCAGAGACCTGGAATCCTTCAAAATGTTTTGCTAGCAGGTTGCCTCACCTGGTGGAGCGAATCCAGCCTGTGGCCCTTTGCTACAAGTCACCCCCCTCTATTTCCTGTTATTCTTAAGCTGTCATATCCAATAAAACGAAATGTAAAAAATATTGATAGTGCCAATATGATACCTGACGTCCAACCCATACTATGAAATGGTGATTTTTGTTAACAAAAACTTCTCAAATGTTAAATGCAGTCAAACTTAAGCATCATGCTGTACATGATGTATGGGGCTTCATCATTAATAGATTTTAGGAAGACAGCTGATGTTTATTCTTGCTTGAATTGATATTAATTAAGGCTCTTTGTGAGGTCACATTAACGTCACATCCAAACCGTGGTGACAGTTGTATAAAGTGACATACTGCAGGTATTTCCGCAGGCAGACCAGTCTCACTGTGTGTGTTGGTGGCAGCAAAAGACAAAACTAATCCTGTGTGATCGTGCAGGCTGTCAGGCTGTACCGTCACAGCAGACGGATGTGCTTCTCTGGCTTCCGCTCTGAGCTCCAACCCCTCCAGTCTCAGAGAGCTGGACCTGAGCTTCAACCATCCAGGAGACTCAGGGGTGAACCTGCTGTCTGCTGGACTGGAGGATCCAAACTGGAGCCTGGACACTCTGAGGTATGAGCTAACACCAGACAGGACGCTCCTTACTCTGGCTCGTGTTTAATGGTGTTTAGTTGCATGACAAATCCCTTAAATTATCAAATGCTGTTGTTTCCCAACACAACTAGGAATGACCACATTTTACAACCAGAGTGACCATATCCTGACAGGAGGAGTGTGCATCAGCAAAGTAGTGGCAAGAGTGGATGTTAGCTGGGAGTGACATGTTATGCTGCGTCAAGCTACGAGCAACAAAGCTAAAAGAACTGCATTGCGTGCCCAGCCACACTTACGCTGATTTACCGCTGAAGTGTTGCTCAAACACTCGTCGACATGGTTTTCATCAGGGGCTTGTGTAACTATTGATTTACGATCATCTTGAATAGCTAGTAAACATGATGTAGTAGCGATGCACAGAGGCAAACGTTAGCTAGGATAGTGTCAGCTAGCTGAATAACACACTACCACAACAACCATTGTAATTTAAAAATGTGCGCTACATACAGGAACGTTATTCTGTCAATCAGCAGCCACCCACATGCGATTGGTCGATGCATCATTGGAACTCTGACAAATTTTATCATACCTGTTACACTGCAACACATGTTGGGCGTGCGTTCATAGCTACATGTCGAGGAGGGAACACCTTGGACAGATGAAACATGATCGTAGATGGCCACTGAAACATAAACAGGTCAGAAGAATATTCACAGCCCTTCCTGACTTTCGTCCTCCAGGCTGGACCACAGCGGAGAGCAGAGGCTGAAACCTGGTGTGAGGAAGTGTAAGTGCTTTTACTTGCTTTGATTTATGAGAACAACAGATACTCGTTTGGTTCGAGCAGCGAACCTAAACCATTCACATATCTAGTGTTTCATGTGGCTGCCTTTAACATTTGTGTCTGACTTATTATTTCAACCCAAACCATCATCTGTTCCTAAACCTAATTCAGTAGTTTTGGTGCCTAAACCTAACCAACCTGCCGCTGCAAGCTGCTGCTACTAAAGCACTCAGCCACCACACCCTCACTGACGGCTCTCTGGATATTTCCACAGGTCTTCTTACCTTTAAGGCAAAAGCTGCTACACAGAAGTCCAAAATAAAATCTGTTCTGATCATGATTTCTTTTTCTCTGTGATACTGAGAAAATGTTTTTCACTGTCAGGCAGTGAATGTCTGAAGCTCAGAGCTTTGAGCCTCAGGTCCACATGCTGAAGTGTCCTTGGCGCTGAACGGCCAGTTACCCCTGAGAGGAGCCGTCCCAGTGCAGCCCATTTACCATATTGTTGAGTGAACGTCTATCAGCTGAATCTGAATCACACTTTTGCCTCAAGTTGACCGAGTGTGTGTGTGTGTGTGTGTGTGTGTGTGTGTTTGGGCTCAGACCGTCTCACCAGGACCAAATGGAGGTTCTTCAGCTTAGTTTAGTTGGGGAAAGGTTTTCATTTGACAAAACACCTCTGTAGCACCTTTATAGATCCACGCTGGACAGCACCAGAAGTGATGACGAGCTAAAGAACCACTCTGGTTCTGTTTTGTTTGGTGTCTAGGGGCCAAACACACACACACACACACTCTGCACATCCTCCACATAACATCTCCATCTGTAAAGTCAGACGGTCCGGACAGTCTGCAGCCCTCACACCCCCAAGCTAACGTGATGAGCTTGTTTATCTGAGCCATCTGACCTTACTGATGGAAGTGATTCTAAGAGACATGTTGTTCTGATCTGGTGGTTCCATCCTTCAGGGGCAGCAGTCTGAAGAGCCGACTTTTAATGGTGGTGACTGAAACATACCTGGAACAGGAGCATGTGACACGTTAGTGACACGTGTGTAGTGTTGGGCTCTTTGTAGAGGCTCCGCCCTTCGAAGAGCCCAGAGAGTCACCCCGAACCCCCATTGGGTTCGTCTGCGTGACGTTCATGCTGCGGTCCAGTTTTCCTCCTCATCATCTCCCCCAGGAGATTTTCTCCTGCTGATCAGTGCTCCTGCTCAGGTTTCTTCTTCTGCTGCTTTAAATGTGTTTCTAACGGGATCAAACAGGCTGCGACGCCCCCGGTGGGATTAAGACTTTAGTCGTAAATCTACAGAGTTTTATGAAACAGTGTCAAATTGAATTGATGCGTCTCTAACTCTGCTGGTGTATTTGCATTGATTTTCATATTTCTATATTGTCTTTATGTGTAATCACAGCAGCCCTAAAGTCACTGTGCGGTCTGAGAGGAAACAGCTTGAACCTCCTCCCCGTGATAACTGTGGTAGATGTATGGGACAGACTTTCCTGTTAAACCTGCTGCTGCTCCATGGGATCACCACTGACGTCTCCTGTTGAGTCCAGAGCGATGATCTGAAGGCCAAAGGGTCCTGACTTCCTGTCTTTGCTGTGTCCATCAGATGCCTGTGACCTGGAGCTGGACCCAAACACAGCCAACAGATTCCTCAGGCTGTCGGACAACAACACGAAAGTGGCGGTGTCCTGGTACCAGCCGCACCGTGATCACCCCCACAGGTTCGAGTGCTGGCCTCAGCTGCTGTGTCGGAGCGAGGTGCCGGCTCGCTGCTACTGGGAGGTGCAGTGGAGAGGAGTGGTGGACATCGCAGTGACCTACAGAGGAATCAGACGGAAGGACAACAGTCCGCAGTCGAGGTTTGGGATGAACGATCAGTCCTGGAGTATGACCTGCTGGTTCGACCGCTACTACGTCTGCCACAACAACGAAGGAAAAGAAATACACTCCTCCGCCGCCTCTAACAGAGTGGGAGTGTATGTGGACCGTCCTGCCGGCTGTCTGTCCTTCTACAGCATCTCTGGTGACTCACTGATCCACCTCCACACCTTCAACACCACCTTCACTGAGCCTCTGTATCCTGGCTTTGGCTTCGACTCCATACAGGGGCTCGACCGTCTGTTTGATACTGAGTCCTCAGTGTCTCTGTGTAGGCTGTAGGCTGTTGGCTGTAGTCTGTAGTCTGTAGGCTGTAGGCTGTTGGCTGTAGTCTGTAGGCTGTAGGCTGTAGGTTGTAGTCTGTAGCCTGTAGGCTGTAGCCTGTAGGCTGTTGGCTGTAGTCTGTAGGTTGTAGGCTGTAGTCTGTAGCCTGTAGGCTGTAGGCTGTAGGTTGTAGGCTGTAGCCTGTAGCCTGTAGGCTGTAGGCTGTAGGCTGTTGGCTGTAGTCTGTAGCCTGTAGGCTGTAGCCTATAGGCTGTAGGCTGTAGGCTGTAGGCTGTAGGCTGTAGGCTGTAGCCTGTAAGCTGTAGTCTGTAGCCTGTAGCCTGTAGCCTGTAGGCTGTAGGCTGTAGCCTGTAGCCTGTAGTCTGTAGGCTGTAGCCTGTAGGTTGTAGGCTGTAGCCTGTAGGCTGTTGGCTGTAGTCTGTAGGCTGTAGGCTGTAGGTTGTAGTCTGTAGCCTGTAGCCTGTAGGCTGTAGCCTGTAGGCTGTTGGCTGTAGTCTGTAGGTTGTAGGCTGTAGTCTGTAGCCTGTAGGCTGTAGCCTGTAGGTTGTAGGCTGTAGCCTGTAGGCTGTAGGCTGTTGG
>NC_092028.1:592743-595243 GCF_042242105.1 Pempheris klunzingeri
ACACACACACACACACACCATACACACACACACCACACCACACACACACACACACACACACACACACACCATACACACACACACCATACACACACACACACACAGACACACACACACACACCATACACACACACACACACCCCACACCACACACACACACACACACACACACACACACACACAGAGACACACACACACACACACACACACACACACACACCCCACACCACACACACACACACACACACACACACACACCATACACACACACACCATACACACACACACACACAGACACACACACACACACACACACACACACACACACACACACCACACACACACCACACACACACACACACACATCATACACACACACACACACACCATACACACACACACACACACCCCACACCACACACACACACACACACACACACACCATACACACACACACACACACCACACACACACACACACACACACACACCACACACACACACACATCATACACACACACACACACACACCATACACACACACACACACCCCACACCACACACACACACACACACACACACACACACACACACACAGAGACACACACACACACACACACACACACCATACACACACACACCACACCACACACACACACACACACACACACACACCATACACACACACACCATACACACACACACACACAGACACACACACACACACACACACACACACACACACACACACCATACACACACACACACACACCACACACACACACACACACATCATACACACACACACACACACCATACACACACACACACACACCCCACACCACACACACACACACACACACACACCATACACACACACACACACACCACACACACACACACATCATACACACACACACACACACCATACACACACACACACACCCCACACCACACACACACACACACACACACACACACAGAGACACACACACACACACACACACACACACACACACCACACCACACACACACACACACACACACACACCATACACACACACACACACCACACACACACACACACACACCACACACACACACACACACATCATACACACACACACACACACCATACACACACACACACACCCCACACCACACACACACACACACACACACACACACCATACACACACACACACACACCACACACACACACACCACACACACACACATCATACACACACACACACACACCATACACACACACACACACCCCACACCACACACACACACACACACACACACACACACACACAGACACACACACACACACACACACACACACACCATACACACACACACACACACACCACACACACACACACACACCACACACACACATCATACACACACACACACACACACCATACACACACACACACACCCCACACCACACACACACACACACACACACACACACACCATACACACACACACACACCCCACACCACACACACACACACACACACACACACACACACACCCCACACCACACACACACACACACACACACACACACCCCACACCACACACACACACACACACACACACACACCACACACACACACACACACACACACACCCCACACCACACACACACACACACACACACACACACACACACACACCACACACACACACACACCCCACACCACACACACACACACACACACACACACACACACACACACACACACACCATACACACACACACACACCCCACACCACACACACACACACACACACACACACACACACACCCCACACACACACACACACACACACACCCCACACCACACACACACACACACACACACACACACCACACACACACACACACACACACACACACACACACCCCACACCACACACACACACACACACACACACACACACACACACACACACCCCACACCACACACACACACACACACACACACACACACACACACACACACACACCACACACACACACACACACACACACACACACACCCCACACCACACACACACACACACACACACACACACCCCACACCACACACACACACACACACACACACACACACACACCATACACAACCCTTATGAGCACTGACTTCCCACAGTGCAGGTGTGTTAACCTGCACATTGGCTGGGACCTGATTCTGTGTGTGTGTGTGTGTGTGTGTGTGTTGTCAGGCCCCCGCTGTGGGCTCCCTGGTCGTCATGGTCACAGTGTACCGTCCTGTGTGGAGGAGGCGTGACGCAGAGAAGCAGGACGTGTTTCGGCATCGGCCAAGAGTGTGACAATGCTGAGAAACAACTGGAGACAAAACCGTGCAACGGCACCTGCTGCAGCGGTACACACACACACACACACAGTAACACACAGTAACACACAGTAACACACAGTAACACACACACACACACACACACACAGTAACACACACAGT
>NC_092028.1:602743-620243 GCF_042242105.1 Pempheris klunzingeri
GCTGTGGTCTCCCTCATACCATCTACAGGACCTACAGGGTTAGGCTCTGTGAACATGCATTTATCCACCTGATTGTGAAAAACAACAATGTGCTGTGAATTATGATTCTTGTGCCAGAAAACTACAAAGTCTGAAGCAACATTGCAGAGAGATCAAAGGTGAGGAAGGAGCTCTGATCAATTCATGGAGACACGTTAATGAGTTCAGAACATACAAACAGGAAGCTTCATGTGATTGTAACGGCCTAAATCTGACGCCCACCAGTTCAGAAACACCTCTAAAAGAAGGTGAAAGAGCTGCATCATCTGCATAGCGGCGAATGTCTGTCCAGAGATTAGACGGGACGCACCAATTCCATGAACAGCCAATCACATGCTCTCGTGTGTGTGTGTGTGTCAGTGAAGGGCAGCTGGGACGGCTGGCAGCCGTGGAGTTTGTGTAAACCGGCGTGTGGAGGTGGAAAATCCCAACGCGTCAGGAGGAGGAACTGTAAACCTGATTTCAGCGACTACCGGTGAGTTAACCAGAGCAGCCTGTGCTTCATTCATTCATTCATTCATGTACACAAAAGACTGAACACTCACACACACACCAAAGGCACATTCGGCATGCAGACCAGAGGAACCAGGAATCGAACCACCAAACTTGTGATTGGTGAACAACACGCTCTACCTGCCTATTCTAGGCTCGGCTCCACTCTACTCACCTTTGGTACCAGTTCTTAGTCTTCCACCTAAGGAACACACAGGAACAATGGGGGTGCCTTAATCCACAGACACTGCTAACTGCTAACTGTTCCCTCTGCTGTGGGTCATCCACCGTCATGCCACACACAGTACCGGTACTTATGGCGCTTTTCCACCAGCACCTACTCGGCTCGACTCGACCTTTCTGGTTCTCCTCTAGGTGACAGTACCTGGTGCCAGGTACTTTTTTAGTCCCTCCTCTGTCGGGGTTCCAAGCGAGCTGAGTCGAGCCAAAAATGTGACGTCACCAGACTGCAGGCCACTGATTGGTCAGGGAGTGACATCATTGGATGAGTTATGAGAGCGACTCAGTTTTTAAAACCCTGGAAACAGACCGGGCGTTTTTCTTATTTCTGTGAACGAGGTAAACGGCTCCACACAAACCAAACGCTCCAGGTCCTCAGTTGTGTTTGTGTCGCATACAAAGTACACCACCGGAGTTTCGGGCCGCCGAAATGGAAACCAACCCAAACTGAGGCGAGTTGAGCTGAAGCTGTGTGATGGAAACGCTCCATTAGAGGAGCTACTGAGATCACAGACATCATCCATGTTAAAATGGGGTGTTTGTGCAGGATGTCCCGTGAAGCAAAAGACGATTCTAGTGACCGCTCTCTCTGGCCAATCAGAAGTTTGCAGTGTTTTCACCTTTTAGTGTCGACTCAATTCGCTTGGAACCTCGACGGAGGTGATTCCAAAAAAAGTACCAGGTACCAGCAACTGGCCACCACTTCTGCAGACGGAAAACCAAAACAGACCAAACGCGCCGAGCTGAGCTGATCCATGCAACGGAAATGACATCATCTTAGTCTGGAGAATCAGCTCCACCTGCTGTTCATCTCCATCCACCTCAAGTTCACACAGCAGGACGGGCCCCAAACAAGCAAAACTTTTTTTATTATCACCATTTTCCGGGAATCTGGTTAAAATTTGCACCAGACTTGGATGGAAATCTGCTTGTTGACTGCAGCTCTGTGACTCTGTGTGTGTGTGTTTTTAGTCCTACCATTGGTCGCCTGAAGGAGCCGGCGACGTTCTTCGGGACTCCACAAGCCGACTGCGGACCAACGCCTGACGGCAGAGAGGCGTATCAGATTGAGCCCTGTGTCAACGTTCCCGCCTGCCCTTAGAACCTGCTCAGTATCAGCTCAGTAGCAGTATTAGTAGTAATGAGACAGTTGATCCTGTAGCATCAGTGTCAGAGCAGCATGTTGAAGCTGTAGTAGTACCAGTAGTGCTATCAGTAGTACTATCACTAGTAGTACCAGTAGTGCTATCAGTAGTAGTACCAGTAGTACTATCAGTAGTAGTACCAGTAGTAGTACCAGTAGTACTATCAGTAGTAGTACCAGTAGTAATACCAGTAGTACTATCAGTAGTAGTACTATCAGTAGTAGTACCAGTAGTACTATCAGTAGTAGTACCAGTAGTACTATCAGTAGTAGTACTATCAGCAGTACTATCAGTAGTAGTACCAGTAGTACTATCAGTAGTACTATCAGTAGTAATACCAGTAGTACTATCAGTAGTAGTACCAGTAGTACTATCACTAGTAGTACCAGTAGTACTATCAGTAGTAGTGCCAGTAGTAGTACCAGTAGTGTCATTAGTAGTAATAGTAGTAGTGTCAGTTGTATCAGCATTTACTGTTGGAGCTGCTCCAGGTGAGACTCACTGATTTACTTTATATAAAGTCACACACTTCATTCCAGGGGGGCCCAACCTGGGGGTTGGGGCCCTCCAGAGGGTCCCTATAGAAACATGAGGTTTGTCACTTAATTCATGGGGCAGGAGGATCTCAGCTTCTGTACTCTTCTGTAATCTCTGATCTCAGTGACGTTGATAATTTGTTGCTGAACTGAACGAATTTTAACGTTTTTCTAGATCTGTTCAACACATTTACTGTGCTTGTATTGGTCCCCAGGTGACACAGTCACAGATATAAATCTGTGTGTCATCTGCATAATTTGGTAACATATTTAGTCGTTCTCCATGATCTGAGTCAGTGGGAGCCTGTAGATGTTGAACAGAAGAGGCCCCAGGATGGAGCCCTGAGGAACTCCACGTCATTTTGTCCCATTACCCACAGACACAAAGTCGTCCAATCAGGATTCAAACCAACTTAATACTGGCCCACAAAGTCCCATCCAGTTCCCAGGCACCAGTCTGGTGTTATGGTGTGGTTGACCGTGACTTGACCAATCAGAATCGAGCATCCAACAAAGCCGTGTAATACTGTAGTGGGTTGATGACAATTTCAAGGTGAAGACACCTGAGAGAAGAGGCGTGTTCACAGTTTGTAGAAGATCTGAGGCCAAGCTTGAGACATTTTCTAAAACTTCACAGCATTTCACAGGTTTCATAACGTCCTGCACGTTTTAGTGGCTGATCAGGTGAAGCTCCAGCCTCAGCTCAGACTGATGATGCATGTTGTTCCTTTGTGGGCTGAGACGATTGTCCTCTGGAAGATAAATAAACTGTTTAAACCCTCTGGTTTTTCTGACTTTTTATATCCCATGATGCATCACTGCAGATTAAACTACCCAACAGGATGAGGGAGTTAAAATGAGCTGAACTTCAAACATCTGCAGCAGTAAAATGACTCATTAATGCAGCAGAAACAAATCCAGAGACAACAGATAGAACAGGAAACACTGTAGTGCTGCAGGTCACTTTCAACTTTAGTGTGATTTAAAGTATTTAAGGAAGTTTAGAGTATTTTAAAGGAGAGTATTAGTACTTTTCCTCCATCTTGGTCAAGACTGTGAATGCTACTTAGCAGCTAACGCTACGATTCAGGCTAAAGTCTGTCTAGTCAGGACTAAACGAGCAAAGCAAGACACGGCGGCAGATGACAGAGACTTTTCTGATGTTCTTTGCTGTAGTGACCAGCAGAAACACTGAACACTGGACCACAGTGAAGTGGTCGTATCACACAATAATCAATACTCAAATAGAGAGATATTCATTTGATGTGTTACATTTACTCATGTATAGACAGAATACAGTCAGGTCATTATGACCTTAAACTGTTTATGATGGGAGCTCAGCTGACTGTCGCCATAGAAACAGCTTTTGTCTTCGGTGACCTGCTTCCAGTCTGATTTATAAACATAAATGTGAAAATGTGCTTGTTCACTATTAAACTTGTGTATTTCCAGTGTCCGTGTCCGTAAGTCGTTTAAATCAGTCCGCAGGACGCTGATGCAGCTTCACGTGTCATGTGACTTTCTGCTGGGCGTCGCCACATCCTCCGGGGGAGGGACTTTCAGATTACAAAAACAGTTCAAAAGGTTTTAATCAGATTATTATTAAACGGCACAGTCAGAGGTCAGTATTTAATATATCTGTAATGTATTTATGTCATTTTGACCTTGTGGACGGTCCAACCTGTCGACCAATCACCTGCTCCGACGGACTTCCTCTTGCCTCTTAAAAACAAACCCAGCGAACAGAATCAGATGTTTGAAGCAGCGTCGGAACGGCTTCGCCCACCGCCTGCTGTCAGCGCTCACTAATTCATTACCTCCTGATGACCACGACCAGAAGAAGACCATTACAGCGGTGAAAAGCTCCTGTTTCGGGTCCACAGATCACTCAATGGTCTGAACCCACACGTCTGGTTCTTAGAAACGTTCCCACAAAGGGAAACGGCCATGCTTCAACATTAGAAGACTTCTGGTAAGTTTTCATGTCCTTTTTCCAGTTTAAGGTGGAAACGTCTCAACAGTGAGGAACAAAAAGTTCCCAGATGACACTTCAACAGTAAAACATCAAATGTTATAAAACAGAAAATCTACTGTGATGAATCAGGATCTACTTTAACGTGCTGCAGTGAGGCTGTGTTGAGGATCACCTGACTGTCGACCGGGTAACACAGCAAACGGCTGAAACTGCCGATACAAATAATCTAAAAATAGTTTATATGTAGAGCATCATCCAGTCATCCTTTTCATGTCGACGACCTTATTGTTGATCATGAGATCAGACTGACTCGTGTCGAGGGGGAGACGGCGAACAGCAGAGGCTGATGGGAAAGTCACTGTGCGTTTACTAATTAGCAAATGTCCACGTGCTAACATGCTAAGCTACGGTGGTGAACACGGTCAGCTTGGTCCCTGCTAAACACCAGCTCACAGGGAGCATGCTAACATGCGTCAGTATATACGTACGCTGAAGCATGAGAAGCTGAGATCCATCATCTCGCCCTCCAAACCGCCGCGCTGTCAGGGTACGCTGGCTCTGACGTCACCGGCGTCGCTCCACCAGGACAGCAGCAGGGCCGAACAGAGCCGGACGCTCGTCATCATGTGAAAACTGAATACTTACAATAGAAATGAGATTTTCTCTAAAACCGTTCTTGAATGTTGTTTGAACAAAAGCAGCTGCAGAAGAAGTTTGTCTGAATAAAAGAGTTTAAAATGAGAGAAATTCTGATTTAAACCAGGAACTTCGGGAGACGTTTGGTACCTTCAGTATTTCACGGTTTTTCATACTCGGTGCAGCTCTGCGTTCTCGGCGGCCAACGTTGGATTCAAATCAAAATCTGGAAATGAGCCTTTTCCCTGACGACCAATTAGAAACACAAACAAAAAACGGAAACTGACCCGTTTTGTTTGGAAATCAGGAGTTAAAGTTTGTGTGGAAATCTTGTTAGTGTTGCTGTGACCTGAGCCATCGTTTGGAGGTCGGGTGTTACGTACGCGTGCCAAGCGGGGGATGGGCAGGTCAGTGACTTGAATCTAAAGAATTTAAATATTTTTATGTGCAAAACTGTCAATTATAAGTTGTCTTCTCCACAGACGTGTCGGCATCAGACAAAAACACACCTGAGAATCCCAATACCTCCACCGACACCACGAACACATCACACTGCAAGAAAGCAACTTCTAAAACCTGAGAGATTTCCACACACATATTCCTGATGAAGCAAACCCTTCAACAAACAAAATAAAAGAATTAAAATGTACTACTACTACTAACGCCCTTAGTAATACCCTAGTAACGCCCTTAGTAACGCCCCTAGTAACGCCCCTAGTAACTCTCTTAGTAATACCCTAGTAACGCCCTTAGTAACGCCCCTAGTAACTCTCTTAGTAATACCCTAGTAACGCCCTTAGTAACGCCCCTAGTAACTCTCTTAGTAATACCCTAGTAACGCCCTTAGTAACATCATCCTTAGTAACGTCCCCATTTATAACCACAACAAAGAAAACCAGCATTCGGGCGTTTTTTTCATCATCAGAATCTGATGTTTTATATTACCTGTTCTGAGAAATGAGCCATTCCCAGACTATCTTGGTTTTCTCACACCTGAATGAAGAAGATAAAAAGTCCACCTGCAGACAGACATTAGTCCCCCCCACACTGTTTTATTAACAGCTGACTGCACAAAATGGCCACTGAGCACCAAAGATGACAGATCACTACGCCGCTGCTCCTCCACTCCAAAAATAACATTTCACATTTCATCTCTCAGCCCTCCGTAGGTCTCAGTCCTTCAGTGTGCAGTATTAATACATATTTGTGCCCCCCCCCTCAATGTTTTGACATCATGGAAGAGTCCCCACAGGGCACTCTGGTCCAGCTCCAGTGTTCCCAGGATGCTCCCAGTCTCTACTGGGACACAACTCACTCAGAACCAGTGTTTGAACCAGTACAAGTCCAGTCCGTCCAAACACCAGCGAGTTCCAGTCAAACGTCAGGATATCTTGACGTCGCCAAGCTAGCGGTGTAGTTCAGTAGTTGCCACGGTAACCCTTGTTCCTCTTCGTTATTTGGTAATACTGCCACAGCAGTCAGTGCGGCCGGTCGCCTCTGGGATCCTGTGTTTCTGACCAACGTGGAGAGCTGCTGTCATCATGAGCAGCCGTTTGGGAAACCAAATGGAAAACATGAATGAAAATAAAAATTATTTTGTGCTGTTTTAGTTTCTGGACTTTCAGACCACAAGTCAGAGTTCTGCATGAGACCAGAACCCCCTCAGACCAGACCAGACCACCACAGCAGAGTTGTTGTAATCAAACGACTTCCTGCTGTAACTCGTCATGATTAAGAACTGTTGGCGCTCAGTGCGACGCTGCATCACCTCACCATCAGCGTCAGATTGGGTCCTTATCAGCCTCACCGTCACCCTGCAGGTCTGCCTGTCGCCGGCTACCATCTGAGGATTTGTGTCAACAACTGTGCAACCAAACGTTTATACGTCATCAGTAAATAACCAAACCTGCCTACTAATTACTAATTACTTATTACTACACCTGCATGTTTTATTCCGCCTTTATCAGACCACTGAAGCCGTTTCCGGTTCACACTGTTGTTTCTTGCCTTGGACAATAGCCAGGCCACTAGCGGCAGAATTAGCCTTTAGCAAAATGGCGTTTGTTGTACTTGATTAGTAAATAACAATGCCTGCCTACTTATTCAAGAACCCAATGTTTTACTCTGTGTTTATCAGAGCACTGAGGGCAGGGGTTGACTAGTCAGTACAACAGCACAATAATAACACTTGGAAACGCTTGGGGAGGGGGGGGGTCTACTTCCACTTTTAACGACAGTGCAAACTGTCTTGGTGCTAACTAACTTGGCAGTGCCGAAAATGCAGCAAATCACATTTAAAAATAATGAAAGCTGAAACGGACCCTGTAAAACACTGACAGGCGTCACGAACTGACCAGCATCTGTTCAGCTAGCTGGCTAATGCTACCTAGCAAAAGCCCTCAGCTAGGTGTCGGACCCCGCTGACCACAGTGTAACGGGCACACAAACAAGACGAATGCTGAGCTTTAACTAACAGAAGCACACAAACCCTCCATGTTCTGTCAGGACTCGTGGGCGTCGGGTCGGGCAACAGAACTCTAAAACAAGCGGCAAACAGAAACTTTCCTTGGAGGTTTACGGCCTGATTAATAATGTCTGATAACATGTTAGCATCCCGTAGGTCAGCTGCAGAGCTCTGAACAAACCTTCGATAAGGACGACAAACAAGCCTCAATAAAACAACCTCAGTTCTGGAGCTTTGAACAGTCTTTCCTCCTCACATGGTCGGCACGGCACTGTACGTGTTCACATTTTGGTTTTCAGAGCACCTGGAGGACGAATTCATCAGGTAAATGACCAAACTGTTCGTCATGATGAGTCCACGAGCTCCTGGTCCAAACACTTTCAGGTGTGCATTAGCTTTCCAGTAACGGTCACCTGATGTTGAAAGCTCCAGGACAGCCACTAAATGGACCTTGTGATGAGATTATTTAGTAAACTGCCATTTCCAAGATGAAGATATAACTTTGAAGCATCCAAACAAACAAGGACCCAAAGTCCTTCAAGTGCTCAGAAAAACAAGGCGACTCTGTGCGCTGAGGAAGATCTTTTGATCCATTCAAAAGCTCCAGAACAGCCACTAAAGGGACCTAGTGATGATCGTTTTGCTAACTGTTCAGTGAGTCTTACAGTGACCATCACGTTGGTGTTTAACATTTGAACTCTAAAAGGGATCGGAGAGCTCCGACGAGGCCTCTCTCAACCTGCCCATCTTACCCAGAATGCTCTGGGAGCCGACTTGTGTGTTTACATGCCAAACGTGGTTCAACTGGAGGTCAGACCTGGTCACATGGTGATGGTAATCAGTTCAATCACTCGGTGACGAAAGTGTGCTCAGAATTTGTGCAGTTGGACTGTCTGTGGTGCTACGGAGAGCCGTGAGGGTCAACTCCTGTCTGGTTACCACCACAAACGGCTCCATGTGACTCACGCTGCCGCTGTGTTCGGGGCTTAGCGCCGCCCAAAACCAATGTGATTGGTTTAAAAAAAGCTAGTGTGTTTCCCCTTTAGCAGCGTGATGATGAGGGGCGGCTGCGTACGAGTGACTGCGTCTCAGGTTACATCACATTTCTAATATTACGTCCTACAAGCGTGCTGAACGTGGCGCCCTGTCCATCTGATTGTCAGCGTTTCCATCGCTCATAAAATCGCTCTGACAGTGACCCAACGATGTGGCTCTCGCCGCTGTCGTCTGGACTCAACTGTCTGCTTGGGTTTAATGATCTTTAGGACGATGTAGTTATAGTTCTAGTTATCGTTTTCTTTCTTGGTATGGGCGGCCCTTTACTGTCCTGTTAGCGGCTAAGCTAACGAGTTAATCTCCCCTGTTCAATTACATTTTAATCAAATGAAGTGCTGAACATCCTGAGAGCAAAATATCTGGGGGAGGAAACAGAGAGACGCTCAGATGGCGTTCAGACAGCGGTTGTTAGCAGGTTAGCGGTTAGCTCTCCGGCTCCAGCGCTGTGCTGTAGCACCCCCTAACTACCTGTGAGGCGTGACCAGGCCTTTAGGTCTCAGGGTTTTGGACAGTTTACCAGCAGTTCTGTTCAGACCTCAGTACAGACTAAATCAGAGTTGGTGGTACTTGGTCCTGCTGTTCTCTGGACTTTGGACTCTCGGAGCTCGGCGTCGGCGTTGAGAAAGACCTCCGGTGCTAAGAACTTAAAATGGCCGTCAGCTTAAATCCCAAAGTGCTTTTTCATTTTGAGCTTTCTGTTAAAGGATCCCAGAGACGACGTCATGATTCTGTCCTCAGAATGAGGTTCTCCATTTTGTTTTGTTGTTTTTTAGCTTTAGCATCTTTGCTAAAGTGTGATGTCACTTCCTTAAATCCAGCTGCTCAGTGATGACATCAAAAGAGAGGCGGAGTCTCCACATCCCCTGTCCCTCCCCCTGTCAGCTCTCCACGAGCCAATCAGAGTGCCTGGAGGAGGGTGGATCATCTGAAACCCGCCCGGATACAGGACTGAGCGGAGGGAGCCGATTGGCTGCGAGTCCAGTTTGAATGTTTGAACGTCCTTCAGTGTCCAGAGAAAACAGAGAAAAGAAAGTAACTGGAGGAGAAAACAGAGGAGCATGTCATTAGTAGTTATTCAAACCGTTAAACATCAGATTTACAATATTTATCAACGGAAAGTTAAAGCAACAATCTTTTCTTTCTCTGCAAGACGTTCAAGCGGATGTCACCTTCCTGTCTGCTGCTGTTCTGTTTCTTATTTTCAACCAATCTCATCTTCAGACTCAAACCAGCAGCATGTTGGTCCGTCTCCCAGTACTGTCTGACTTCCTGTCTGACTTCCTGTCCGAGGCTCTCAGCTTCAAGCTCATTGGTTCCTGCTGAACAGCTCAGTCTGTAAGAGTCAGTGTGTCAGTGTGTAGTGGAGGTCTATAGTGTGTGTGTGCTAGTTAGTCAGTGTGATAGTGTGTAGTGGAGGTCTATAGTGTGTGTGTGCTAGTTAGTCAGTGTGTTAGTGTGTAGTGGAGGTCTATAGTGTGTGTGTGCTAGTTAGTCAGTGTGTTAGTGTGTAGTGGAGGTCTATAGTGTGTGTGTGCTAGTTAGTCAGTGTGATAGTGTGTAGTGGAGGTCTATAGTGTGTGTGTGCTAGTTAGTCAGTGTGTTAGTGTGTAGTGGAGGTCTATAGTGTGTGTGTGCTAGTTAGTCAGTGTGTTAGTGTGTAGTGGAGGTCTATAGTGTGTGTGTGGTAGTTAGTCAGTGTGTTAGTGTGTAGTGGAGGTCTATAGTGTGTGTGTGCTAGTTAGTCAGTGTGATAGTGTGTAGTGGAGGTCTATAGTGTGTGTGTGGTAGTTAGTCAGTGTGTTAGTGTGTAGTGGAGGTCTATAGTGTGTGTGTGCTAGTTAGTCAGTGTGTTAGTGTGTAGTGGAGGTCTATAGTGTGTGTGTGGTAGTTAGTCAGTGTGTTAGTGTGTAGTGGAGGTCTATAGTGTGTGTGTGCTAGTTAGTCAGTGTGTTAGTGTGTAGTGGAGGTCTATAGTGTGTGTGTGCTAGTTAGTCAGTGTGTCAGTGTGTAGTGGAGGTCTATAGTGTGTGTGTGCTAGTTAGTCAGTGTGTTAGTGTGTAGTGGAGGTCTATAGTGTGTGTGTGCTAGTTGGTCAGTGTGTTAGTGTGTAGTGGAGGTCTATAGTGTGTGTGTGGTAGTTAGTCAGTGTGTTAGTGTGTAGTGGAGGTCTATAGTGTGTGTGTGGTAGTTAGTCAGTGTGTTAGTGTGTAGTGGAGGTCTATAGTGTGTGTGTGCTAGTTAGTCAGTGTGATAGTGTGTAGTGGAGGTCTATAGTGTGTGTGTGGTAGTTAGTCAGTGTGTTAGTGTGTAGTGGAGGTCTATAGTGTGTGTGTGCTAGTTAGTCAGTGTGTTAGTGTGTAGTGGAGGTCTATAGTGTGTGTGTGGTAGTTAGTCAGTGTGTTAGTGTGTAGTGGAGGTCTATAGTGTGTGTGTGCTAGTTAGTCAGTGTGTTAGTGTGTAGTGGAGGTCTATAGTGTGTGTGTGCTAGTTAGTCAGTGTGTCAGTGTGTAGTGGAGGTCTATAGTGTGTGTGTGCTAGTTAGTCAGTGTGTTAGTGTGTAGTGGAGGTCTATAGTGTGTGTGTGCTAGTTAGTCAGTGTGTCAGTGTGTAGTGGAGGTCTATAGTGTGTGTGTGGTAGTTAGTCAGTGTGTTAGTGTGTAGTGGAGGTCTATAGTGTGTGTGTGTGTGCTAGTTAGTCAGTGTGTTAGTGTGTAGTGGAGGTCTATAGTGTGTGTGTGCTAGTTAGTCAGTGTGTAGTGGAGGTCTACAGTGTGTGTGTGTGTGCTAGTTAGTGTGTTAGTGTGTAGTGGAGGTCTATAGTGTGTGTGTGCTAGTTAGTCAGTGTGTAGTGGAGGTCTACAGTGTGTGTGTGTGTGTGTGTGTGTGTGTGCTAGTTAGTCAGAGTGTTAATGTGTAGTGGAGGTCTATAGTGTGTGTGTGTGTGTGTGTGTGTGTGTGTGCAAGTTAGTGTGTAGTGGAGGTCTACAGTGTGTGTGTGCAAGTTAGTGTGTAGTGGAGGTCTATAGTGTGTGTGTGCTAGTTAGTCAGTGCGTCAGTGTGTAGTGGAGGTCTACAGTGTGTGTGTGTGCTAGTTAGTCAGTGTGTCCGTGTGTAGTGGAGGTCTATAGTGTGTGTGTGTGCTAGTTAGTCAGTGTGTTACTGTGTAGTGGAGGTCTATAGTGTGTGTGTGCTAGTTAGTCAGTGTGTTAGTGTGTAGTGGAGGTCTATAGTGTGTGTGTGCTAGTTAGTCAGTGTGTCAGTGTGTAGTGGAGGTCTATAGTGTGTGTGTGTGCTAGTTAGTCAGTGTGTTAGTGTGTAGTGGAGGTCTATAGTGTGTGTGTGCTAGTTAGTCAGTGTTTCAGTGTGTAGTGGAGGTCTATAGTGTGTGTGTGCTAGTTAGTCAGTGTGTTAGTGTGTAGTGGAGGTCTATAGTGTGTGTGTGTGTGCGCTAGTTAGTCAGTGTGTAGTGGAGGTCTATAGTGTGTGTGTGCTAGTTAGTCAGTGTGTTAGTGTGTAGTGGAGGTCTATAGTGTGTGTGTGCTAGTTAGTCAGTGTGTTAGTGTGTAGTGGAGGTCTATAGTGTGTGTGTGTGCTAGTTAGTCAGTGTGTTAGTGTGTAGTGGAGGTCTATAGTGTGTGTGTGTGCTAGTTAGTCAGTGTGTTAGTGTGTAGTGGAGGTCTATAGTGTGTGTGTGTGTGCTAGTTAGTCAGTGTGTTAGTGTGTAGTGGAGGTCTATAGTGTGTGTGTGTGTGTGTGCTAGTTAGTCAGTGTGTTAGTGTGTAGTGGAGGTCTATAGTGTGTGTGTGCTAGTTAGTCAGTGTGTTAGTGTGTAGTGGAGGTCTATAGTGTGTGTGTGTGCTAGTTAGTCAGTGTGTTAGTGTGTAGTGGAGGTCTATAGTGTGTGTGTTAGTTAGTCAGTGTGTTAGTGTGTAGTGGAGGTCTATAGTGTGTGTGTTAGTTAGTCAGTGTGTTAGTGTGTAGTGGAGGTCTATAGTGTGTGTGTGTGCTAGTTAGTCAGTGTGTTAGTGTGTAGTGGAGGTCTATAGTGTGTGTGTGTGCTAGTTAGTCAGTGTGTTAGTGTGTAGTGGAGGTCTATAGTGTGTGTGTGTGCTAGTTAGTCAGTGTGTTAGTGTGTAGTGGAGGTCTATAGTGTGTGTGTGTGTGTGTGCTAGTTAGTCAGTGTGTTAGTGTGTAGTGGAGGTCTATAGTGTGTGTGTGCTAGTTAGTCAGTGTGTTAGTGTGTAGTGGAGGTCTATAGTGTGTGTGTGTTAGTTAGTCAGTGTGTTAGTGTGTAGTGGAGGTCTATAGTGTGTGTGTTAGTTAGTCAGTGTGTTAGTGTGTAGTGGAGGTCTATAGTGTGTGTGTGTTAGTTAGTCAGTGTGTTAGAGTGTAGTGGAGGTCTATAGTGTGTGTGTGTTAGTTAGTCAGTGTGTTAGTGTGTAGTGGAGGTCTATAGTGTGTGTGTGTTAGTTAGTCAGTGTGTTAGAGTGTAGTGGAGGTCTATAGTGTGTGTGTGTTAGTTAGTCAGTGTGTTAGAGTGTAGTGGAGGTCTATAGTGTGTGTGTGTGCTAGTTAGTCAGTGTGTTAGTGTGTAGTGGAGGTCTATAGTGTGTGTGTGTGCTAGTTAGTCAGTGTGTTAGTGTGTAGTGGAGGTCTACAGTGTGTGTGTGTGTGTGTGTGTGTGTGTGCTAGTTAGTCAATGTGTTAGTGTGTAGTGGAGGTCTATAGTGTGTGTGTGCTAGTTAGTCAATGTGTAGTGGAGGTCTATAGTGTGTGTGTGTGTGTGTGTGTGAGTGTGTGTGCTAGTTAGTGTGTTAGTGTGTAGTGGAGGTCCATAGTGTGTTTGTGTGCTAGTTAGTCAGTGTGTTAGTGTGTAGTGGAGGTCTATAGTGTGTGTGTGTGTGTGTGTGTGAGTGTGTGTGCTAGTTAGTGTGTTAGTGTGTAGTGGAGGTCTATAGTGTGTGTGTGCTAGTTAGTCAGTGTGTTAGTGTGTAGTGGAGGTCTATAGTGTGTGTGTGTGTGCTAGTTAGTCAGTGTGTTAGTGTGTAGTGGAGGTCTATAGTGTGTGTGTGCTAGTTAGTCAGTGTGTAGTGGAGGTCTACAGTGTGTGTGTGTGTGTGTGTGTGTGTGCTAGTTAGTCAGAGTGTTAATGTGTAGTGGAGGTCTATAGTGTGTGTGTGTGTGTGTGTGCTAGTTAGTCAGTGTGTAGTGGAGGTCTATAGTGTGTGTGTGTGTGTGTGTGTGTGCTAGTTAGTGTGTAGTGGAGGTCTACAGTGTGTGTGTGTGTGTGTGCTAGTTAGTCAGTGCGTCAGTGTGTAGTGGAGGTCTACAGTGTGTGTGTGTGCTAGTTAGTCAGTGTGTCCGTGTGTAGTGGAGGTCTATAGTGTGTGTGTGTGCTAGTTAGTCAGTGTGTTACTGTGTAGTGGAGGTCTATAGTGTGTGTGTGCTAGTTAGTCAGTGTGTCAGTGTGTAGTGGAGGTCTATAGTGTGTGTGTGCTAGTTAGTCAGTGTGTTAGTGTGTAGTGGAGGTCTATAGTGTGTGTGTGCTAGTTAGTCAGTGTGTCAGTGTGTAGTGGAGGTCTATAGTGTGTGTGTGCTAGTTAGTCAGTGTGTTAGTGTGTAGTGGAGGTCTATAGTGTGTGTGTGTGCGCTAGTTAGTCAGTGTGTAGTGGAGGTCTATAGTGTGTGTGTGCTAGTTAGTCAGTGTGTTAGTGTGTAGTGGAGGTCTATAGTGTGTGTGTGGTAGTTAGTCAGTGTGTTAGTGTGTAGTGGAGGTCTATAGTGTGTGTGTGTGCTAGTTAGTCAGTGTGTTAGTGTGTAGTGGAGGTCTATAGTGTGTGTGTGCTAGTTAGTCAGTGTGTTAGTGTGTAGTGGAGGTCTATAGTGTGTGTGTGTGCTAGTTAGTCAGTGTGTTAGTGTGTAGTGGAGGTCTATAGTGTGTGTGTGTGCTAGTTAGTCAGTGTGTTAGTGTGTAGTGGAGGTCTATAGTGTGTGTGTGTGCTAGTTAGTCAGTGTGTTAGTGTGTAGTGGAGGTCTATAGTGTGTGTGTGTGCTAGTTAGTCAGTGTGTTAGTGTGTAGTGGAGGTCTATAGTGTGTGTGTGTGCTAGTTAGTCAGTGTGTTAGTGTGTAGTGGAGGTCTATAGTGTGTGTGTGTGTGCTAGTTAGTCAGTGTGTTAGTGTGTAGTGGAGGTCTATAGTGTGTGTGTGGTAGTTAGTCAGTGTGTTAGTGTGTAGTGGAGGTCTATAGTGTGTGTGTGCTAGTTAGTCAGTGTGTTAGTGTGTAGTGGAGGTCTATAGTGTGTGTGTGTTAGTTAGTCAGTGTGTTAGTGTGTAGTGGAGGTCTATAGTGTGTGTGTTAGTTAGTCAGTGTGTTAGTGTGTAGTGGAGGTCTATAGTGTGTGTGTGTTAGTTAGTCAGTGTGTTAGAGTGTAGTGGAGGTCTATAGTGTGTGTGTGTTAGTTAGTCAGTGTGTTAGTGTGTAGTGGAGGTCTATAGTGTGTGTGTGTGTTAGTTAGTCAGTGTGTTAGTGTGTAGTGGAGGTCTATAGTGTGTGTGTTAGTTAGTCAGTGTGTTAGTGTGTAGTGGAGGTCTATAGTGTGTGTGTGTGTGTTAGTTAGTCAGTGTGTTAGTGTGTAGTGGAGGTCTATAGTGTGTGTGTGTTAGTTAGTCAGTGTGTTAGTGTGTAGTGGAGGTCTATAGTGTGTGTGTTAGTTAGTCAGTGTGTTAGTGTGTAGTGGAGGTCTATAGTGTGTGTGTGCTAGTTAGTCAGTGTGTCAGTGTGTAGTGGAGGTCTATAGTGTGTGTGTGCTAGTTAGTCAGTGTGTTAGTGTGTAGTGGAGGTCTATAGTGTGTGTGTTAGTTAGTCAGTGTGTCAGTGTGTAGTGGAGGTCTATAGTGTGTGTGTGTGTGTTAGTTAGTCAGTGTGTTAGTGTGTAGTGGAGGTCTATAGTGTGTGTGTTAGTTAGTCAGTGTGTCAGTGTGTAGTGGAGGTCTATAGTGTGTGTGTGTGTTAGTTAGTCAGTGTGTTAGTGTGTAGTGGAGGTCTATAGTGTGTGTGTTAGTTAGTCAGTGTGTCAGTGTGTAGTGGAGGTCTATAGTGTTCCTGTTGTTCTGGATCAACATGTTCTCTGTCTTTCTTTAGTCTCCTCTGATGAACAACATGTCTTGACTCATTCTGCTTTAGTGACTTCTGGAACCTTCTAGCTGAGGTTGGACACATTTTAGGGACATGAAGAAGAAGAAGGTCCTCCAAGAAATGATGTCACCAGAAGAAGAAGCAGCAGCGAGGACGCAGACGCAGCGTTCAGAGGTCAGAGGGGAAAACAGGTTCAGCGATGAGCTGCTCGCTGTAGTTTTTATCGGACAAACACCAGGAAACATTTGTTGCTCCTGTTGGGGACTATTTTCAGCGGCGGATGAATCCACATGTGGTGTTGTAGTAAGTGTTTAAACAGCAGGACAGTGTGTGTGTGTGTGTGTGTGTGTGTGTGTGTGTGAGGACTGCAGACTGTTAGCAGATACACTCAGAGCTGGTTTGAGTCTGAACATGGAGACAAAAGGAACCAGTACCGAGACAGATCAGTCTCCTCTCCTCTCACCGTGTGGATGTCAAAGATTTGGACAAACATGTTCGTGAATCCAAGTTTTACTTTTTGGACTTTTCCATCCACATCATTTATACAGTCCACGATTCAGACGAGGTTTCTTCTTCTGTGGTGCATCACAGGCTCCACCACAGAAGAAGAAAACAGGACGTCGGTGAACACAGCGTCACCTGATCACATGATGCAGACTCAGCAGGTCACATGACAGTTCAGATGGACAGGTAGAAGATTCTTGTGAGTGTAAAACATGTTTGTCCAAATCTCTGACGTCCACTCACACGTCAGCTGACAGACATGACGTAACTCTGTCTCCACGGTGACCGTCAGGTGTTGGCAGGATTATGGTTTACCTTTGGACCGCTGGTTCCAGTCTTTATGCTAAGCCAAACTAAGCTAAGCTAAGCGTGTCCTGGCTGTGAGGTGACCCAGCGGACGGCGTGTCGTCACTCTGACCGCTCACCACGTCGTCATAACGACAGTGAGAGCGAATCAGGAACAGCCGAGTACACAACAGGAAGCCCAAAGAATGCTGGCGGCAAAGGGCTAAGGGACAGGTGAAGGCGACGCTGGGGACTCACCTGTGTGGTCCTCGGGGCTCCGCTGCTACGTCTGAGCCTGGACCCCCGGCTGGCCGCTGGGCTTTGGTCCCCGCTCCTTCAGGGAGGGGTGGATCTCCTCCTCGGGGTCGTAGTAGTAAAACTTCCTCAGGTAGGAGATCAGAGGCCTGTGTGGACGACAGATAAGCGTCACGTCCTCTCTGACCTGGTCTTAGGGTCAGGATGAGCGTTGTGATGTCACTGAGCGTGGACCAATGAGCACTCACGTGGGCAGCGGCAGCTCCTGGATGTGGTCTATCCGGACCAGCTGTCTGATGCAGAAGCGGCACAGGTGCTGCAGAGACTTGACGCTGCTGAACCTGGAGACCGGGTACAGGAGCTGGACCGGGGTCGGCGGCAGGCCTGCACGCCAGTGACAAAACTTTATTTACACAGCAGCTTTCACACACACACACACACACACACACACACACACACACACACAGGAAGTACAAGCTTCAAAATAAAAGCAGTGTGTTTTGTGGGACATTTTGAAAGAATATTTAACTATTCAAACACATTTAACACTTTATTATTAATGGGCTTTTATTTTGGAGGGGCTCTGCACATGTTCCAGTCTCAAGGTTTATTCACACAGCTCCAACTTCCTGGTTTGTCCTCCAGCGTGGCACAGCACCAGGTGGAGGAGGACAGGTGGAGGGGGACAGGTGGAGGAGGACAAGAGGAGGAGGTGGAGGAGGACAAGAGGAGGAGGT
>NC_092028.1:625243-637743 GCF_042242105.1 Pempheris klunzingeri
GAACAGACAGGTTCTCTATGAGGTTCTGCAGCCTCTGCTTTCTGGAGCTTTATTCTGGAGGGATGTCACATGATGACTTCCTGTGGAGGAGGAAGTTACTCTGAAGGATTCAACATGAGCTCCATGTCTGTGGGGTCAAGGTTCACACAGTGGAGGAGGAGGAGGAAGAGGAGGAGGAGGAAGAGGATGAAGAGGAGGAGGAAGAAGAGGAAGAGGAGGAGGAAGAAGAGGAAGAGGAGGAGGAAGAGGAGGAGGAAGAAGAGGAAGAGGAGGAGTGTGAACATACATGTCTGTGAGTCTCCACCTTCTGGCAAACTAGAAGAACTACACTTCCTGTTGATGTCACACCTGCAGGCACCTGTCTCCCCCCTCACCTCACCCCTCTCCCTCCCTCTGCAGCCATTCATTAACCAAGCAGTCAGATCACTCACACTCCTCTTCATCACGTCACTAAAACCCAAACACTGTTACCACGGTTACCAGCCTCACAAGCAGCGAGGATGTTCATCGCCATGACAACAGCTTCCAAAAGTTCCCGGGGTCGTCCTCTGGAGGTTGTTCTGCCGTTTTATTCTTGGAGCGCCGCTAAGCGCTGACCTGAGAGCAGCTTCACAGACGGTAGGGGGGTGGACAAAATAACAGGAACACCTCTCACACTACATCCAGGTCGGAGCTGTGCAGGTTCTGTGGCCCAAACTCCCAATAACTGATCAATACCTGAACACGGTGAGGGTGGGGTTCAGCAGATGCTCCTGACGGAGGTCAAACTTTCATTTTCCCTCCTGACTGTCTGAACAATCATATCCACGATCGACTTATGTGTTGGTTATTAGTTCAGCTGATCAATCAGCTGATCAGATCATTTGACCGGTTCTTTATTTACTATCTTATCAGACGCTTTGGAGAGTAAAACCGTCCAGAGTGTGGATATAAAGTTCATATGAGCTGAAACACAGCGACACCATCACTTCTGTCCTCTGTTAAAGGGCAACTCCTCCGTTTCTCCCCCATGATCCTCTGTGTCCTCATCCTGGTGTCTGAGTGACTGGTAGGTAGTAAAAGTGTTGGAACTGGTCCAGTAGATCACCTCAGCCAGCAGGATCACAAACACTCTCTTCAAAGCCACCAGACTCCATTAAGAAAAACAGCAATTCTCTCTTCAAACACACCAGACTGCATTCACAAAAACAGTGATTTTAGCTTGAAACACAAGTTGCTGCGCTGCTGCCTCCATCACTGAGCCTGATTGAGGTTTTTGGTGTTTTAAAGGGTCAGTTCAGATCTGTTCAACACACAGTAACACACACACACACTGACTGATGGAGGCAGCAGCAGAGCAGCAGCTCCTGTGTCCTGTTCTCTAAAATCCCTGTTTTAGTGAATGTAGTCTGGTGTGTGTGCTGTTTGTGGTTAAACCAAAAGGATCTTCCAGGTCTCTCTCTGTAGGGATCCTTTCCATGATGCTGTCACACACTTAGAATAACACTCTGAGCCTGTCAGTGGATCAAACAAGCTCTTTTAGTGGACCTACTGTGATCAGGTGCAGTTGTCCCAAAGGATCACGTTGCAGCCATTGCAGCCCGTTTGGTGGCTGCTGGCTGAGGTGATCTACTGGACCAGTTCTGGCTGAGGTGATCTACTGGACCAGTTCCAACACTGTTACTACCTACCAGTCACTCAGACACAGAGAGGACAGAGAGGATCATGGGTAGAAACAGGGGAGTGACCCTTTGACCTGCTTGTTGTCACTGAGCTTCTGTGTGTTTCCTGTCACGAGTTAACACACCTGTTCAGGTGTCCCGTGGTCAGTGTAGTCATGGTGTTGTCATGGTGTAGTCATGGTGTTGTCATGGTGTTGTCATGGTGTTGTCATGGTGTTGTCATGGTGTTGTCATGGTGACCAGCCTCCTCTGAACTCCATCAACAGCCAGCAGATCAAACGGAAGGACACCACCCCCCCAATCCTCTTACCTGCTGCCGTCCTGCTCCGTGTTGCTGCAGGTGGACCCCCACACGTCCAGGAGACTCCCCCCAGACGAGGTGGACGACGCCAGCGACGGCCTCTTGTCCAGAAGCCCCCCGGACCCCCCGCTGGAGCTCTTGGTTCTGAACAGCTTACTGAGCCGGACCTTCAGGGACCCCCCTTTCCTCGACTTCCCCCTCGGCGTCTTCTCCCCCTCCCTCCCCCCTCCTCCTCCTCCTCCCCCCACATCCCCCTCCAGGACCACCAGGGGGGAGGCGCACCGCCCAGTTCCCCCCGAGGCCACGCCAAGTTTGGGGGTGGTGGCGCGGCTCTGGGGCTGGGAGCGGGACTGGTGCTGATGCTGGGGACGGGGGCTCGGGTCTGGCCCGGGGGGCGGGAGCGGTTCTGGGGTGACCGCCGCAGCCTGGAGGGACTGCGGGCGGACAGGGGGGTACAGGCAGGGGGGGACGGCGCCGCCGATGGGTGGACGGGCGTCCACGCAGTGGGGGAGGGACACAGCAGCACCGAGGACGGCCAGTGACGACCGGCAGCTCTGCTCGGTGCAGACCCCCGCCTCCTCGGCCAGCCGGTGGACCTGCCGCATCAGGCCGCTCAGAGTCCCACTGGAGAACACCGGCCCCGCCCCCCCCGACGGGCCCCCTCCACCGACTCCCCCTAACGTCTCTCCTTTCTCGCCGTCCCCCGCGTCCCCCCCATCCCTCTCCCCTCCCTCCCCCAGCCGTCCCACCTCCTCAGACCCCAGACCTTCCAGGACCAGCAGGGCGTCGCTGGTCTCACTCGGGTCCTCGCCGGGCCCCATGCCCCCCGTCCCTGAGGCCAGCACACTGTGGCACGAGCAGCGAGGGGGGGGGAGCACCATCTCACCCCCGCCTCCCTCCCTACCCTCCCCCAGCTGGCCCAGCCTCCGGGCCAGAGCCAGGACCAGGTCCTCGCCCCCGGCGGGGCAGCTCTTCCTGGGCTCCAGCAGGCCCAGGCGGAGGGCCTGGTCCAGCAGGGCCGGGGGCCATTTAGTCAGTCGCTCCGTCAGCAGGCGGTGTCTGTGGCACAGGACCGACCCGGGCTCAGAGTCCAGAGCCGGGACGCCCTGCCGGGGGCTCTGGGACCCGTCGGGGCCCTTGGACAGTCTGAGGACCGGGTGCCACTGGAGGAGCTGCTGGTTCTCCTCTACAGAGGGGCTCTGGTCCTTCCCTCCTCCGGGCCCGGCGGTGGTGCCACCAGGACCAGGACCTGATCCGGACTCCAGCTGCTGTCTCTGTCTCTCCGCTTCCTCCTGGAGGAACCGCGGGGTCGGCTGCTCCAGTCCGCACTCCAGGATCCGGTCTCCGGACCGCAGCAGGTTCTGAAACACCATCAGCTGAGCCCTGGACCCGTGCCCCGCCGAGCCGTGCTGCACCGGGAAGTCCACGAACCGCTGGGCCGCTACGGCGAAGTCCTCCGGCGGCGGAGGGGACAGCGGCGCCTCGGAGCCCGGCGGGGCCTGCGTCAGAACCAGCCCGACGTCCAGCTCGCCTTTCCCGGGGAGCGGAGAGCTGTAGTGCGGGGAGGACGAGCCGCGGCCTGCCGAGGGGCCGCCGCTGTCCAGACCAAACCCGCCGCCGTGGTGACCCAGCACGGACTTCACGGGCCCGAAGCCGCCGCCGGACATCAGGTCGTCGGGCTCGTCCAGCCGGTCGTACTCGGCCGCGGACACGAGCCGCATGAGGACGAAGTCCGGAGACATTTCTTGTTGCGCGTCATTCATGCTGAAGGCTAACGGAGGCTAGCAGCTAGCGGCTAGCAGCTAGCTCTTACATAACACCCATAGAAATAAACAGCTGCGGAGCTAACGGCGGCTAGCTGCTGCATCCTCCCGCTAAGCTAACCGGGCAGCCCGCCGGAGCACCGCCCGACGGACATGTGCGGTCCGGTCCGGTCCGGTCGGTGACGGTAACGGCTCCGCTGAACGCTGCTGGACCGCAGAGACACGAACAGACATCAGAAGCCCGGCGGTGCCGCCGCTCGGTGCCGTTAGCTGGCCGTTAGCCTCCTACCGACTCATCCTCCGGTGAGACAACATGGATGTGATGACGGGGGGGGGGGGGGGGGGGGGGGGGGGGGGGGCTGCGCAGCGGCGGCATCAATAATCGATCAGAGCTGACTGACAAACTGTGCACGCGCGCTGATCGGTGGAGCCTGAAACCAGAACCTCCACCTGCCGGACACCTCCCGGTCCCGGAGAGAGAGAGTGTGTGTGTGTGTGTGTGTGTGTGTGTGTGTGTGTGTGTGTGTGTGTGTGTGTGTGTGTGTGTGCTCTCATTAATAACATTGTCATTATTGATTAATCTGCCTGCTGATCAGTTATTCCTAATTATTCAGTCTGATTGGATTGTTTAACATAATAATGTTTAATAATAATATGTCTTTGATCAGTTTTCATTCATGATGAAGACCGTGAGCTCAGGCTAAAAGCTCCGGAACAAACTGACACCTGAAAGAGAAACTCACCTTCTGATTGGTTCCTCTTCGCTGTTGTTATGACGTCACTGCCGTAGGAACGTCACGTCACGCAGCTGTACGTGGTTAAAAATCACACGTCAGTGACGTCACTGTACGTCGCTTCGAACAGGATTGGAACCAGCGCGGGAAACCCTCCTCGGACCCGTCTAACACCTGGAGCAGGAGCAGAACAGTCACTGAACACAGTCCGTTGTGATTGATTACTGATTGGTTGTTTGGTGGAAGAGTGATCATCTTTATCAGCAGAGCTCTCCAACCTGTGCTGATGCTGTCTGCTGTGTTCAGGCCAGAGGACTTACCTTTAGGATTCATTTGGCCATTAAAAGGTAAATATTATATCATTTGATTGATTTAATATGACATCTTATTGCATAAAGAATTACAAGTGTTATGCTCTCTGTTATATTTCAATAAAAAATCAATACTTTGTATTGAGTCATCTTAATAGAAACGTATTATAAACAAATAAAAAACAGCAAGTGGGTGTTTGTTATAATCAAAGAAATATATACAGGTCATCAGTAAATACACACGACCAGCCAGTGAGCAGGAACACAGTGTACCGGAGCAGAATAGAATGAAAACAGAAAGGATGGTTCCTCTAGTGTCCTGGTGGAACGTCGGCTGAGCTCAGGTCTCCCTCGGCAGGAACTCTCATAACTTCAGTCACCAGCATTGTGACCAGATACCTCATCTTTAATATGATAACACAAAAGGAGGGTTCAGGGGGGTTCAGGGTGCAGAAAGGAGGGTTCAGGATGCAGAAAGGAGAGTTCAGGGGGGTTCAGGGTGCAGAAAGGAGGGTTCACGGGGGTTCAGGGTGCAGAAAGGAGAGTTCGGAGTGCAGAAAGGAGAGTTCAGGGGGGTTCAGGGTGCAGAAAGGAGGGTTCAGGGTGCAGAAAGGAGAGTTCGGGGTGCAGAAAGGAGGGTTTAGGGTGCAGAAAGGAGGGTTCAGGATGCAGAAAGGAGAGTTCAGGATGCAGGCAGGAGGGTTTAGGGTGCAGAAAGGAGAGTTCAGGGGGGTTCAGGGTGCAGAAAGGAGAGTTCACGGGGGTTCAGGGTGCAGAAAGGAGAGTTCGGAGTGCAGAAAGGAGAGTTCAGGGGGGTTCAGGGTGCAGAAAGGAGGGTTCAGGGTGCAGAAAGGAGAGTTCAGGGTGCAGAAAGGAGGGTTCAGTGTGCAGAAAGGAGGGTTCAGTGTGCAGAAAGGAGAGTTCACGGGGGTTCAGGGTGCAGAAAGGAGAGTTCAGGGTGCAGAAAGGAGGGTTCAGGGTGCAGGCAGGAGGGTTCAGGGGGTTTCAGGGTGCAGAAAGGAGAGTTCAGGGGGGTTCAGGGTGCAGAAAGAAGGGTTTAGGGTGCAGAAAGGAGAGTTCAGGGTGCAGAAAGGAGGGTTCAGTGTGCAGAAAGGAGAGTTCAGGGTGCAGGCAGAAGGGTTCAGGAGGGTTCAGGGTGCAGAAAGGAGAGTTCACGGGGGTTCAGGGTGCAGAAAGGAGAGTTCACGGGGGTTCAGGGTGCAGAAAGGAGAGTTCGGAGTGCAGAAAGGAGAGTTCAGGGGGGTTCAGGGTGCAGAAAGGAGGGTTCAGGGTGCAGAAAGGAGAGTTCAGGGTGCAGGCAGAAGGGTTCAGGAGGGTTCAGGGTGCAGAAAGGAGAGTTCACGGGGGTTCAGGGTGCAGAAAGGAGAGTTCAGGGTGCAGAAAGGAGGGTTCAGGGTGCAGGCAGGAGGGTTCAGGGGGTTTCAGGGTGCAGAAAGGAGAGTTCAGGGGGGTTCAGGGTGCAGAAAGAAGGGTTTAGGGTGCAGAAAGGAGAGTTCAGGGTGCAGAAAGGAGGGTTCAGTGTGCAGAAAGGAGAGTTCAGGGGGTTTCAGGGTGCAGAAAGGAGAGTTCAGTGTGCAGAAAGGAGAGTTCAGGGGGTTTCAGGGTGCAGAAAGGAGAGTTCGGGGTGCAGAAAGGAGGGTTTAGGGTGCAGAAAGGAGGGTTCAGGATGCAGAAAGGAGAGTTCAGTGTGCAGAAAGGAGAGTTCAGAGGGTTTCAGGGTGCAGAAAGGAGAGTTCGGGGTGCAGAAAGGAGAGTTCGGGGTGCAGAAAGGAGGGTTCAGGATGCAGAAAGGAGAGTTCAGGGGGGTTCAGGGTGCAGAAAGGAGGGTTCAGGATGCAGAAAGGAGAGTTCACGGGGGTTCAGGGTGCAGAAAGGAGAGTTCGGAGTGCAGAAAGGAGAGTTCAGGGGGGTTCAGGGTGCAGAAAGGAGGGTTCAGGGTGCAGAAAGGAGAGTTCAGGGTGCAGAAAGGAGGGTTCAGTGTGCAGAAAGGAGGGTTCAGTGTGCAGAAAGGAGAGTTCAGGGTGCAGGCAGAAGGGTTCAGGAGGGTTCAGGGTGCAGAAAGGAGAGTTCACGGGGGTTCAGGGTGCAGAAAGGAGAGTTCAGGGTGCAGAAAGGAGGGTTCAGGGTGCAGGCAGGAGGGTTCAGGGGGTTTCAGGGTGCAGAAAGGAGAGTTCAGGGGGGTTCAGGGTGCAGAAAGAAGGGTTTAGGGTGCAGAAAGGAGAGTTCAGGGTGCAGAAAGGAGGGTTCAGTGTGCAGAAAGGAGAGTTCAGGGGGTTTCAGGGTGCAGAAAGGAGAGTTCAGTGTGCAGAAAGGAGAGTTCAGGGGGTTTCAGGGTGCAGAAAGGAGAGTTCGGGGTGCAGAAAGGAGGGTTTAGGGTGCAGAAAGGAGGGTTCAGGATGCAGAAAGGAGAGTTCAGTGTGCAGAAAGGAGAGTTCAGGGGGTTTCAGGGTGCAGAAAGGAGAGTTCGGGGTGCAGAAAGGAGAGTTCGGGGTGCAGAAAGGAGGGTTCAGGATGCAGAAAGGAGAGTTCAGGGGGGTTCAGGGTGCAGAAAGGAGGGTTCAGGATGCAGAAAGGAGAGTTCAGGGGGGTTCAGGGTGCAGAAAGAAGGGTTTAGGGTGCAGAAAGGAGAGTTCAGGGGGGTTCAGGGTGCAGAAAGGAGAGTTCACGGGGGTTCAGGGTGCAGAAAGGAGAGTTCGGAGTGCAGAAAGGAGAGTTCAGGGGGGTTCAGGGTGCAGAAAGGAGGGTTCAGGGTGCAGAAAGGAGAGTTCAGGGTGCAGAAAGGAGGGTTCAGTGTGCAGAAAGGAGGGTTCAGTGTGCAGAAAGGAGAGTTCAGGGTGCAGGCAGAAGGGTTCAGGAGGGTTCAGGGTGCAGAAAGGAGAGTTCACAGGGGTTCAGGGTGCAGAAAGGAGAGTTCAGGGTGCAGAAAGGAGGGTTCAGGGTGCAGGCAGGAGGGTTCAGGGGGTTTCAGGGTGCAGAAAGGAGAGTTCACGGGGGTTCAGGGTGCAGAAAGAAGGGTTTAGGGTGCAGAAAGGAGAGTTCAGGGTGCAGAAAGGAGGGTTCAGTGTGCAGAAAGGAGAGTTCAGGGTGCAGGCAGAAGGGTTCAGGGGGGTTCAGGGTGCAGAAAGGAGAGTTCACGGGGGTTCAGGGTGCAGAAAGGAGAGTTCGGAGTGCAGAAAGGAGAGTTCAGGGGGGTTCAGGGTGCAGAAAGGAGGGTTCAGGGTGCAGAAAGGAGAGTTCAGGGTGCAGGCAGAAGGGTTCAGGAGGGTTCAGGGTGCAGAAAGGAGAGTTCACGGGGGTTCAGGGTGCAGAAAGGAGAGTTCAGGGTGCAGAAAGGAGGGTTCAGGGTGCAGGCAGGAGGGTTCAGGGGGTTTCAGGGTGCAGAAAGGAGAGTTCAGGGGGGTTCAGGGTGCAGAAAGAAGGGTTTAGGGTGCAGAAAGGAGAGTTCAGGGTGCAGAAAGGAGGGTTCAGTGTGCAGAAAGGAGAGTTCAGGGGGTTTCAGGGTGCAGAAAGGAGAGTTCAGTGTGCAGAAAGGAGAGTTCAGGGGGTTTCAGGGTGCAGAAAGGAGAGTTCGGGGTGCAGAAAGGAGGGTTTAGGGTGCAGAAAGGAGGGTTCAGGATGCAGAAAGGAGAGTTCAGGATGCAGGCAGGAGGGTTTAGGGTGCAGAAAGGAGGGTTCAGGATGCAGAAAGGAGAGTTCAGGGGGGTTCAGGGTGCAGAAAGGAGAGTTCACGGGGGTTCAGGATGCAGAAAGGAGAGTTCAGGGTGCAGAAAGGAGGGTTCAGGATGCAGAAAGGAGAGTTCAGGGGGGTTCAGGGTGCAGAAAGGAGGGTTCAGGATGCAGAAAGGAGAGTTCAGGGGGGTTCAGGGTGCAGAAAGAAGGGTTTAGGGTGCAGAAAGGAGAGTTCAGGGGGGTTCAGGGTGCAGAAAGGAGAGTTCGGAGTGCAGAAAGGAGAGTTCAGGGGGGTTCAGGGTGCAGAAAGGAGGGTTCAGGGTGCAGAAAGGAGAGTTCAGGGTGCAGAAAGGAGAGTTCACAGGGGTTCAGGGTGCAGAAAGGAGAGTTCACGGGGGTTCAGGGTGCAGAAAGGAGAGTTCGGAGTGCAGAAAGGAGAGTTCAGGGGGGTTCAGGGTGCAGAAAGGAGAGTTCAGGGGGGTTCAGGGTGCAGAAAGGAGAGTTCGGGGTGCAGAAAGGAGGGTTTAGGGTGCAGAAAGGAGGGTTCAGGATGCAGAAAGGAGAGTTCAGGATGCAGGCAGGAGGGTTTAGGGTGCAGAAAGGAGGGTTCAGGATGCAGAAAGGAGAGTTCAGGGGGGTTCAGGGTGCAGAAAGGAGAGTTCAGGGTGCAGAAAGGAGGGTTCAGGATGCAGAAAGGAGAGTTCAGGGGGGTTCAGGGTGCAGAAAGGAGGGTTCAGGATGCAGAAAGGAGAGTTCAGGGGGGTTCAGGGTGCAGAAAGGAGGGTTCAGGATGCAGAAAGGAGAGTTCAGGGGGGTTCAGGGTGCAGAAAGAAGGGTTTAGGGTGCAGAAAGGAGAGTTCAGGGGGGTTCAGGGTGCAGAAAGGAGAGTTCGGAGTGCAGAAAGGAGAGTTCAGGGGGGTTCAGGGTGCAGAAAGGAGGGTTCAGGGTGCAGAAAGGAGAGTTCAGGGTGCAGAAAGGAGAGTTCACGGGGGTTCAGGGTGCAGAAAGGAGAGTTCGGAGTGCAGAAAGGAGAGTTCAGGGGGGTTCAGGGTGCAGAAAGGAGGGTTCAGGGTGCAGAAAGGAGAGTTCAGGGTGCAGGCAGAAGGGTTCAGGAGGGTTCAGGGTGCAGAAAGGAGAGTTCAGGGGGGTTCAGGGTGCAGAAAGGAGAGTTCACGGGGGTTCAGGGTGCAGAAAGGAGAGTTCAGGGGGGTTCAGGGTGCAGGCAGGTTGAGGAGGTGGTCTGAATGAGAGCTGGCAGCTTCAGTCTGCTGTGTAAAGGGACAGAACAAAGACATGAGGATTTGCCAAAGTGGTGGCAATGGCATGCAGCATTATCATATATGCTCAGCAGAACATACATGCTCAGCTCTTGGTGGTTAAACCACACAGGTCTTAGTGATCCAGTGCTGGATGAGATGAGATGAGAGAGAGAGAGAAAAAACCTTAAAAAAGAGGCTCTAAACCCTAAACACAAGCTAAAAACCCTGAGAGACAGGCAGGCAGACAGGCAGACAGGCAGACAGGCAGACAGCTGTCTGACTCTCTGCAGCCTGTAGAAGCTCCAATGTGGATCCAGCAGCAGCTGCAACAGAATGCAATGAAAACAAGAAAACATGAATGAGACAGTATATTTTCTTCTATTATATATTAGATCTACTTCTGTGCTGAGAGCAGCCTCTTGACAGTCTTTCCTCAGGAACAATGAGTGTTAAGGAAGTGGACGTTCTGAGGTTAATTTTAGCCTCCTCTGAATGACAGGCTGGCTCCTCCCTCTTTCTACACTCAGACACACACATTTATATTGTATTAGCATACTTAGCATTTACAGTTTAAGTTCTTATCACCAGTTACCAGTTAAGGTCACAACTGAACTATACAGGTCATGTAACTGTTCTCAACTGCTTTGTTCAAGCCACAGCCTACACACTGTAACACTGTGAAACTATGACACTGTAACGCTGTGACACTATGACACTGTAACACTGTGAAACTATGACACTGTAACACTGTGACACTAACACTATGACACTGTAACACTGACACTATGACACTGTAACACTTTGACACTGTAACACTATGACACTGTAACACTGACACTATGACACTGTAACGCTGTGACACTGTAACACTGACACTATGACACTGTGACACTATGACACTGTAATGCTGTGACACTGTAACACCATGACACTGTAACACTGACACTGTAACGCTGTGAAACTATGACACTGTAACACTGACACTATGACACTAACGCTGTGACACTGACACTATGACACTGTAACACTGTGACACTATGACACTGTAATGCTGTGACACTGTAACACTGACACTGTAACGCTGTGAAACTATGACACTGTAACACTGACACTATGACACTAACGCTGTGACACTGTAACACTATGACACTGTAACACTGTGACACTATGACACTGTAATGCTGTGACACTGTAACACCATGACACTGTAACGCTGTGAAACTATGACACTGTAACACTGACACTATGACACTAACGCTGTGACACTGTAACACTATGACACTGTAACACTGTAACACTGTGAAACTATGACATTGTAACGCTGTGACACTGTGACACTGTAACGCTGTGACACTGTAACGCTGTGACACTGCAACGCTGTGAAACTATGACACTGTGGTGCTGTGACACTGTAACACTGTGACATTATGACACTGTAACGCTGTGACACTGTAACACTATGACACTGTAACACTGACACTGTAACGCTGTGAAACTATGACACTAACACTGACACTATGACACTAACACTGTGACACTGTAACACTATGACACTGTAACACTGTGACACTGTAACACTGACACTGTAACACTGTGACACTAACACCATGACACTGTGACACTGTAACACTATGACACTATAACACTGTGACACTGTAATGCTGTGACACTGAAACACTATGATACTGTGACACTATGACACTGTAACACTATGACACTGACACCGTGAAACTATGACACTGTAACACTGACACTATGACACTAACGCTGTGACACTGTAACACTATGATACTGTAATGCTGACACTGTAACACTGTGACACTGACACTGTAACACTGACACTATGACACTGTAACACTGTGACACTAACACTATGACACTGTAACACTATGACACTGAGAAACTATGACACTGTAACACTAACACTATGACACTAACGCTGCGACACTGTGACACTGTAACACTATGATACTGTAACGCTGACACTGTGACACTGTAACACTGACACTATGACACTGTAACACTGTGACACTAACACTATGACACTGTAACACTATGACACTGACACTGTGAAACTATGACACTGTAACACTAACACTATGACACTAACGCTGCGACACTGTGACACTGTAACACTATGATACTGTAACGCTGACACTGTAACACTGTGACACTGACACTGTAACACTGACACTATGACACTGTAACGCTGTGACACTATGACACTGTAATGCTGTGACACTGTAACACCATGACACTGTAACACTGACACTGTAATGCTGTGAAACTATGACACTGTAACACTGACACTATGACACTAACGCTGTGACACTGTAACACTATGACACTGTAACACTATAACACTATGACACTGTAACACTGTAACTCTGTAACACTATGACACTGTAACACTGACACTGTAACATTGTAACACTGTAACACTATGACATACTGGGCATAGACGGGTCCTAAACGTGGCATAGACGGGTCCTAAACGTGGCATAGACGGTCCTAAACTGGGCATAGACGGGTCCTAAACTGAGCATAGACCTGTTCTAAACTGGGTATAGACTGACCCTTTAAAACACCAAACTCTCTCGAACACAAACTAACTGGTGGAAGCAGCAGCTCCTATTTCTGTGAATGTAGTCTGGTGTGTTTGAGGGTAAAATCATTGTTTCTGTGAATGCAGTCTGGTGTGTTTGAAGCTAAAATCACTTTCTGTGAATGTAGTCTGGTGTGTTTGAGGGTAAAATCACTGTTTTTGTGAATGGAGTCTGG
>NC_092028.1:645243-652743 GCF_042242105.1 Pempheris klunzingeri
GTATAGTGAGTGTGTGTATAGTGAGTGTGTGTATAGTGAGTGTGTGTATAGTGAGTGTGTGTATAGTGAGTGTGTGTATAGTGAGTGTGTGTATAGTGTGTGTGTGTATAGTGAGTGTGTGTATAGTGTGTGTATAGTGTGTGTGTGTATAGTGAGTGTGTGTATAGTGAGTGTGTGTATAGTGAGTGTGTGTATAGTGAGTGTGTGTATAGTGAGTGTGTGTATAGTGTGTGTGTGTATAGTGTGTGTGTGTATAGTGAGTGAGTGTATAGTGAGTGTGTGTATAGTGAGTGTGTGTATAGTGAGTGAGTGTATAGTGAGTGTGTGTATAGTGAGTGAGTGTATAGTGAGTGTGTGTATAGTGAGTGTGTGTATAGTGTGTGTGTGTATAGTGAGTGTGTGTATAGTGAGTGTGTGTATAGTGAGTGTGTGTATAGTGAGTGTGTGTATAGTGTGTGTATAGTGAGTGTGTGTATGGTGAGTGTGTGTATGGTGAGTGTGTGTATAGTGAGTGTGTGTATAGTGAGTGTGTGTATAGTGAGTGTGTGTGTGTGAGTGTGTGTATGGTGAGTGTGTGTATAGTGAGTGTGTGTATAGTGAGTGTATAGTGAGTGTGTGTATAGTGTGTGTATAGTGAGTGTGTGTATAGTGAGTGTGTGTATAGTGAGTGTGTGTATAGTGAGTGTGTGTATAGTGAGTGTATAGTGAGTGTGTGTATAGTGAGTGTGTGTATAGTGTGTGTATAGTGAGTGTGTGTATAGTGAGTGTGTGTATAGTGAGTGTGTGTATAGTGTGTGTATAGTGTGTGTATAGTGAGTGTGTGTATAGTGAGTGTGTGTATAGTGAGTGTGTGTATAGTGTGTGTATAGTGTGTGTATAGTGAGTGTGTGTATAGTGAGTGTGTGTATAGTGAGTGTATAGTGAGTGTGTGTATAGTGAGTGTGTGTATAGTGAGTGTGTGTATAGTGAGTGTGTGTATGGTGAGTGTGTATAGTGTGTGTGTGTATAGTGAGTGAGTGTATAGTGAGTGTGTGTATAGTGAGTGTGTGTATAGTGAGTGTGTGTGTATAGTGAGTGTGTGTATAGTGAGTGTGTGTATAGAGAGTGTGTGTATAGAGAGTGTGTATAGTGAGTGTGTGTGTATAGTGAGTGTGTGTATAGAGAGTGTGTATAGTGAGTGTGTGTGTATAGTGAGTGTGTGTATAGAGAGTGTGTATAGTGAGTGTGTGTGTATAGTGAGTGTGTGTATGGTGAGTGTGTGTATAGTGAGTGTGTGTATAGTGAGTGTGTGTATAGTGTGTGTGTGTATAGTGAGTGTGTGTATAGTGAGTGTGTGTATAGAGAGTGTGTATAGTGAGTGTGTGTGTATAGTGAGTGTGTGTATAGAGAGTGTGTATAGTGAGTGTGTGTGTATAGAGAGTGTGTGTATAGTGAGTGTGTGTATAGTGAGTGTGTGTATAGTGAGTGTGTGTATAGTGAGTGTGTGTGTATAGTGAGTGTGTGTATAGTGTGTGTGTGTGTATAGTGAGTGTGTGTATAGTGAGTGTGTGTATAGTGAGTGTGTGTATAGTGAGTGTGTGTATAGTGAGTGTGTGTGTATAGTGAGTGTGTGTATAGTGAGTGTGTGTATAGTGAGTGTATAGTGAGTGTGTGTATAGTGAGTGTGTGTATAGTGAGTGTGTGTATAGTGAGTGTGTGTATAGTGTGTGTATAGTGAGTGTGTGTATAGTGAGTGTGTGTATAGTGAGTGTGTGTATAGTGAGTGTGTGTGTATAGTGAGTGTGTGTATAGTGAGTGTGTGTGTATAGTGAGTGTGTGTATAGTGAGTGTGTGTATAGTGTGTGTATAGTGAGTGTGTGTATAGTGAGTGTGTGTATAGTGAGTGTGTGTATAGTGAGTGTGTGTATAGTGTGTGTATAGTGTGTGTATAGTGAGTGTGTACCTTGTCCACCTGAGCCTGGGACGCCTGCTGCAGGGTGTCCAGGACGATGTCCAGGTATTTCTTAAACTCTCCTCCGATGGCCAGAGCGATGTCACCGAACGCCGACAGGATCTGAGGCTTCACCGACCGATGGACGTTCTCATTCTGAGCACAGAGGACACGTTAGAGAGGACGGAGGGGGGAGGGGGGAGGGAGAGCGGACGGGGGAGGAGGAAGAGGAGAGGACTGAGGCTGGATGTCGGCTGTTAGCGGTGAGGAAACGGGTGAGCTGGTAGTGCTCAGGTCTGGTAACGTGGGATCTAGTAACACTCAGGACGTCCTCTTTACAGCCATGCTACCAGCTAACGCTAACAGGCTCCCTGACTTCCTGTCTGACTTCCTGTCTGACTTCCTGTCAGACGCTGGCGGCCCTGGAGGTCTCAGATAGACGTGGTTGGTTGTACATCACGGTCAGCGTGGTGCATGAACTATCATCACAGACCAGGAAGTCCTTTTATGGCTCATGGTAGAGGCTTTACCCCCCCAGTATGAGAAGAATCTGGGGGGGGTCACTAGAGCAGGAACCAGTCCAATAATTACTGAGACTAATGAGCAGCAGAAGTGGTTTTACTTTTGACACCATGCTAATGCTAGCTGGTGTAGCTAACACCACAGGTGTTGGGGGGGGGGGGGACACAACACATGCTAATGCTCCCCGCCAAAATAAAAGCTCAACACAATCGAAGACTCAGCAGCTCAAACGTCCTCAACAACATGGACATCCGGGGGTGGTAAAGAGGGGGGAGGACAGAGACAGAGGGAGTAAAGAGGGGGAGGACAGAGACAGAGGGAGTAAAGAGGGGGAGGACAGAGACAGAGGGAGTAAAGAGGGGGCTGAGGGGGAGGCAGCACTCACCCCGAGGTTCTCCAGCAGCAGCTGCATGATCTCGTCACAGTAAGGCAGGATGTTGGACATCAGAGCTCTGCACAGGTCACACACCAGACCCACCGCCGCCAGACACACCTGCACACACACACACACACACACACACCACCTTCATCATCACCTTCATCATCACCACGTCAGTCCTCAGCGGTCGCTGGCCAGAACACGGGCTAATGTGGGTCACATGACCTCATCAGGTGGACGTACCTGATACTCAGCGTAGTTCTTCAGTCCGATACCCAGAAAAGGCTTGAAGGCATCCATGTACTTCTGGAAGTCACTGCCCAGAACTGGAAGAGAGACAGACAGACAGACAGACAGACAGAGACAGACAGAGAGAGACAGACAGACAGGGTGAATTCCAGTGTGGGTGCTGTTAGTGGCCCCACAAACACCCTCCCACGGTTAGAGCAGCCACGGCTCATCTCCACAGTCGGAGAGCCCCCCCCCCCCCCCAGGACAGCATCCCTTTGATGTGGGGGGGCTCTCGCTCGCCTCCCTCTCATTGGCTACTGAGTCAATGTCAAACATGCCTGAGATAACCGGCGCCCCCATGAGCCTCAGCAGATCTGATCTGTGAACCGTCACATGACCAGGTGAACGTCCTGAGCCTCAGCACGGACGCAGAGGAGGACACCGGCTCTGACTAACCATGGAAACAGAGTGTGTGTGTGTGTGTGTGTGTGTGTGTGTGTGTACCTTCCACCAGCGTGGACACGGCCATCAGAGCGTCCTCCTGAACGCCTCCAGAGCCGGCGGTGCTCTGAAACATCCTCAGCAGAGACGCCATGACCACGTCCGAGATCTGCAGCGCATCCTGATGCTGCACTTTACGGAGGACGTTCTGCAACACACACAGGAAGTCCACGGCCGTGTCACAATAAGAGCGTGAACACAAAGCAGGACGGTGTGAGAGGCTCAGGTGTGCTGTCTCACCTGCAGAGTGGCACACAGCAGAGACTGCAGGTCGTTGAACTGGATTCTGTCTGAGGTGCTCTGGATGTGAGACTGGGGACACACAGGAAGTTACGTCAAACAGGAAGTGTACACTGGATGCTTTTCAGATTAAAAGCACTAATTACTGAACCGCAGTAGCTGGTTTAGCTCCTGAAGAGACGTGTCGGTCTCAGATGGTTGTGGTTTGTTTTCCATCACGGTCAGCGTGGTGCATGTCATCATCACAGACCAGACACAAGGAGGATAAGTCAGCCTACCTGTCGTACCTGACCTGTAACCTGTCGTACCTGACCTGTCGTACCTCACCTATAACCTGTCGTACCTGACCTGTCGTACCTGACCTGTAACCTGTCGTACCTGACCTGTAACCTGTCGTACCTGACCTGTAACCTGTCGTACCTGACCTGTAACCTGTCGTACCTGACCTGTAACCTGTCGTACCTGACCTGTCGTACCTGACCTGTAACCTGTCGTACCTGACCTGTAACCTGTCGTACCTGACCTGTCGTACCTGACCTGTAACCTGTCGTACCTGACCTGTAACCTGTCGTACCTGACCTGTCGTACCTGACCTGTAACCTGTCGTACCTGACCTGTCGTACCTCACCTGTAACCTGTCGTACCTGACCTGTCGTACCTGACCTGTAACCTGTCGTACCTGACCTGTCGTACCTCACCTATAACCTGTCGTACCTGACCTGTCGTACCTGACCTGTAACCTGTCGTACCTGACCTGTAACCTGTCGTACCTGACCTGTAACCTGTCGTACCTGACCCGTCACACCACTATAAACTATAATAAAGGGGAAAGGGACACTAAGATTAGCAGTGAACTCCCTCGATCTTCCCCTGAGGAGGCCCAACTACGTCGTAGCTGAGCTGTGATATCTGGAGACACACTGAGGGGGGGCGGGCCGGAACAAGTCCGCCACAGCCGCCACGCCTAGTTAGTGCGCCTGCAGCCAAGGAGGCGGAGCCCTCTGCCGCCTCCACCTGGTGGAAGCCTCTCAGCCTGATTACTGTGGTGTTCACCTCCATCTGCAGGACCTGCTGCAGCCTCTCCATGATGACCAGCGTGGTCTTCTGGACTGCAGGGTAACAGTCTTTGGCGCTGTTCTTCACAATCTCCATCAGAGCCTCGTAGGCGGCCGAGCGCAGATTGTTCTGGTGACCGTCGGGCCTGCGCAGGAAACGCATCATCAGCACAATAACCCCCGACAACATCCCGTCTCCACGGCAACACGGCTCACATCTCTGTTCATTTTGAGGCATTAGAGCTCAGAAATAAGAGTTCTTATTTCAGATCAGACCAACACTTCATGATCACACATAGTTTTCAGTCAGGACCTCCAGCTCACACTGAGAAGCTTCAGTGTGTTGGGCACATATCCGATCAGACCCAACTACGTAATATTAAAGGGCTCTGAGGCGACGTACCAGCCAAACCCACCGCGCCGCCCTCAGACCCCCGACAAGCACATGACACCTGAAATAACGAGGCAGCCGCGCTCATGGTGGACATGAGTGTGTTTCTTTCCTCTCTGGATCAGGGAGCTACCGAACCTCTGCCCACCAGGAAGTCTGATTCACAGGAAGCCGTCACACCACAAACACTGAGCCAGACTGACAGGGGTCCTCCTCTCAGAGCCACAGTCTCACCTGAGCACCAAGTTCACTACAAACAACCTGAAACAACTCATGACTTCACTTTGTGTTTCTCCCCCAGGGTCCTCTCTGTCCACACCCCTGCTGTCTGATGACTGGTAGGCAGGAGCTGCCTCCGTCAGTTTGTACTACTGTGTGACTTTGGTGTTTTTAAGGGTCAGTTCAGATCCAACAACATCTACCTGATGGAGGCAGCAGCAGCGTTCTGTGGGCTAAAAACAGTCTTTTTGTGAATGGAGTCCTGCTGGCTGAGGTGATCTACTGGACCAGTTCCAACACTTTTACTACCTACCAGTCACTCAGACACCAGGATGTGGACAGGGGTAGAAACAGTGGAGTGACCCTTTAATTTCCCTATCATACAGTTTCCCATCAGCCCCCTCTCTACCTGTCTGTGGTCTCCAGGAGCTTCTGGACGATGATTTCGAAGGATGAGGACAGACAGTAGGTGCTGGGCTCCTCCTGGTCCTCTGCAGCATCTGTGGCTTCATATGCAGCTTCAGCCAGAGAGGAAAAGGCCTGCGGGGGGGGGGGCAGCCATCACACCACACACACATGGGGGGTTATTCTGCTGGTTAACTCTTCAGCTGATCACACCCCCCCCCCCCAACAACATCCCCAGTCCCGATCCTGCTCACCCAGCACACGTTGGAGGCCACTCTGGGCTCGGCCCCCAGCCCCTCGATCAAACACTGCAGCAGGGGGGCCAGGTACATCTCGTTGATGGCGGCCTCTGGCAGCAGCTCACAGATCCTCCCCACCGTCCACGCCGTGGTGTCCCGGACCACCACGCTGGGGTCCTTCATCAGCTCAATCAGGGTCGGCATCGCCTGGGGGGCAGGTTAGTTAGTTAGTGACCGACCTGTATGACGAACGGTCTGAGCTGGTTAGTTAGTCAGTGACCGACCTGTATGACGAACGGTCTGAGCTGGTTAGTTAGTCAGTGACTGACCTGTATGACGAGCGGTCTGAGCTGGTTAGTTAGTCAGTGACTGACCTGTATGACGAGCGGTCTGAGCTGGTTAGTCAGTGACTGACCTGTATGACGAACGGTCTGAGCTGGTTAGTCAGTGACCGACCTGTATGACGAACGGTCTGAGCTGGTTAGTTAGTCAGTGACTGACCTGTATGACGAACGGTCTGAGCTGGTTAGTTAGTCAGTGACTGACCTGTATGACGAACGGTCTGAGCTGGTTAGTTAGTCAGTGACTGACCTGTATGACGAACGGTCTGAGCTGGTTAGTTAGTCAGTGACTGACCTGTATGACGAACGGTCTGAGCTGGTTAGTTAGTCAGTGACTGACCTGTATGACGAGCGGTCTGAGCTGGTTAGTTAGTCAGTGACTGACCTGTATGATGAGCGGTGTGAGCTGGTTAGTTAGTCAGTGACTGACCTGTATGACGAACGGTCTGAGCTGGTTAGTTAGTCAGTGACTGACCTGTATGACGAACGGTCTGAGCTGGTTAGTTAGTCAGTGACCGACCTGTATGACGAACGGTCTGAGCTGGTTAGTGACTGACCTGTATGATGAGCGGTTTGAGCTGGTTAGTTAGTCAGTGACCGACCTGTATGACGAACGGTCTGAGCTGGTTAGTGACTGACCTGTATGACGAACGGTTTGAGCTGGTTAGTTAGTCAGTGACCGACCTGTATGACGAACGGTCTGAGCTGGTTAGTTAGTCAGTGACCGACCTGTATGACGAACGGTCTGAGCTGGTTAGTTAGTCAGTGACTGACCTGTATGACGAACGGTCTGAGCTGGTTAGTTAGTCAGTGACTGACCTGTATGATGAGCGGTTTGAGCTGGTTAGTTAGTCAGTGACTGACCTGTATGACGAACGGTCTGAGCTGGTTAGTTAGTCAGTGACTGACCTGTATGATGAGCGGTCTGAGCTGGTTAGTTAGTCAGTGACCGACCTGTATGACGAACGGTCTGAGCTGGTTAGTTAGTCAGTGACCGACCTGTATGACGAACGGTCTGAGCTGGTTAGTTAGTCAGTGACTGACCTG
>NC_092028.1:657743-677743 GCF_042242105.1 Pempheris klunzingeri
AGTTCTAACTGAATAAGACTCAAAGTTCCCTGACTGTCCAGGAGCCACTTCAGGACGCAGCGACAGTGGACCAGGTGGACCAGGAAGTGGGACGGTGACATTAGTGAGAAACCCTGAGAACCGTTTTAGTCTTCGGTCCGTTAGTACCAGGACCCACAGTGGGACGTCTATCACACCTCCCTCACCACGAGTCCTCAAACCTGCTCTTCACCCACTTTGTTTTTTCTCTCTCTCCTTAATTTGTGGTTTGTTGTCAAAATAAAACTTAGAGAAAATCTTAAATGTCTGAACTCTCATGTGCTGCACCGTCCTGACGGAGGCTTCACACACCAGCTCATTTCATCACCCCTCCGCTCTGTGGCTGCATCATTAACCCCCGTGACCCTGAACACACCTCCTCCCTGTGAGGTCCCGACACATGGGGGCGCTCTGGGAGACGCGTTTCCTCCACGCCCCCACCTGACTGAAGGTGAGGCTCAGAGACAGACAGCTGTGATTCACTGTGTATGACTGAGCTCTACGGCAGGCAGGGAGGGACAAACTTCCCCACTGGGCTGACGAGTATGAAAAGTTTGACACACACACGGTGAGATGGGAGTGACATGGTGGCGCTGTGGGCACACCTGAACAAGGACTACAACTCCCATCAGCCCAGCTGTCCTCAGCCAATCTCACACACCAACTGTCCCAAAGAGACACACACACCTCCAGGAACATCAGCACCGATAAAGGGCCTCTTACTAGCCTCCTCCGGAGCTTTCAGCTCCATCTGAGCAGCCGTCTCAGCTCACCAAGGTTTTTCTGTCGCCGTGGGGCAACAGGAAGAGTCCATGATGACGGAGAAAACTCCACCTGCTGAAAGTAGCTAGTAAGTGTGTCAGTGTGTGCCTCGTTGGGCCTTACAGATGTACCGACGGTCTGATGACACTTCAGTGATCTGGGGAAGTGTTCCTGACTGCTCAAGTTCCCCTGAACAAACGATGACGGTCGAAGGCGAACGCGCCAGAACCACCGAAAGGTGGTGGACCGCCGGAAATGTTTGGTTGATGGTGAGAAACTTTAGTAAACCGTTAGTCACCAACAGTTATTTAGCAGCCTTAACCCCAACAAGACGTCAGGACTTTAGATGTCAAACAGGAAACAGCCGTCAGCGTGATGTTTAAACGCTCAGAGAGATCAATCACGTCTTCTCTGGGGTGTCCGTGCTGTTTCCACGTCATGACTTAAACGCACCACGGGACGGCGGTCGGGGGCTAATCTGGATCCTCATCAGTCAGGGGGGCCGATATCTGGCCTGGCTCATCTATCCAGACTTATTATTCCTGACAGTCACCTGCTGGTCGGAGGCCTGAAGACGCTACATGAACATTTTCTGATATCTTGTCCTCTAACGATGGGAGCTAAACATCACCGTTGGCTGGACTTCCCTGAGGAGCAGTTCAATGCCAAACTCCCTAACTTTTCCAGGACTTTCCATGACCTGTAAATGTAACACAGTGAATGAAAGACATCATTTTAAAACAGCCTTCAGATCAGATGTGGGCCTTTGAGGTTTTATGTAAGCAGCCAATCAGGACGCAGCTGAAACCGGAGACCGCCGAAGACGACGAAGATCACCAACGCTTGCAAAAACCTCAGTTTGGTTAATGAACACATTTCTGTTTTTATAAGTGAGAAATAGCCATGCCCGACACTTCATCACCTGACCCCATCATCATCATCATCATCATCTCCTGACTGTCCCTGCCTGGAATGGACTTTTAATTCCATGACTTTCCAGTAATTCCAGGACCTGCGGGCGGCCTGGATGTGTGCTGCTGTGTTTTTAATGGGTTGTGAGGTGAAGGCAGACGTCTCAGACAGCTGAGTGAACAGAGAACCTGAGGGAAGACTGGACATGGCTTTATAAATTGGGTGGACTGACCCTTTAAACATCTAACAGACCAGATGGAGTGCGATCACAGACCTGCAGCCCTCACCACATCACATGGGTGTAGCTGCCTCCATGAAATGCTAACGCTAGCAGGCTGAGAGTGTGTGTGTGTGTGAGAGAGAGAGAGAGAGAGAGAGAGAGAGAGAGAGAGAGAGAGAGAGAATGTGGGTGGGTGGGGGGGGTGGAGGAAGCAGAAGCCGGGCGGGCTCCAGCTGTCCTGAGCTCCTCTGTGCTCCATCCATGCAGCCTGTAGCAGCATGTCAGCTAGCTTGTCCCCCACCCTGCTGCACCGTAACACCGCCACAAAAACACCAAACTAACCAGGTTCTCTATCGCCGCCTGCTCCAGAAACTTCTGTGCCGCCTCCAGTTCATTCCGATCTGAGGAGAGAGCGGGGAGAGGGAGGGGGAGAGGAGGGGAGAGGGTTATTCAATGTGATGTTAGCTAATTAGCTGCCAGATTCGGTTAGCAGGAAGGCTAACGCACGACTTTAGTACGAAGGTTGTGCCAGCAGCCGGAAACTGGGCGGTTTAGCAACGAGTCTAAACCGATCACACCGAATTAATGCGACTGTGGTCCACTAATGAGGAACATCCAGGTTTGATCGGACTGCTGGAGCTCCAGGCTGCAGGAACACGCCGAGGCTCCAACGTGCGCGTTAGCCACCGCGGAGCAATTCACATTCGGCTAGCATGCTAACGTTAGCCGTCCGCCGGGCACGTTCAGAGTGACGGAAATAAAAGTTTTCTGGACAAACAGCAAAGCGGTTAAAAGAACATTAACTCGGCTTAAAGCTGCGGGGCGTAAGTGATACAACAACTGGGGCAACTTTTCTGTCCTCTCAGCGGCTCAAAAGTAACGTTAGCTCGGGCAGGCGTGCGGAGAAGCGGCCGATAGTTTGAATGATACATGCTAACGGCTAACGCGCTAGCCCAGTGGCTAACTCAGGCATGGGCAGGGTCGGCTGCTAACATGCTACATGCAGCTGTCAGATTAGCCTCCGCCGAGCTACACCCACGTTCCTGAGATATGACAGCGTGTTTGGAGCACACCTGGGCCGGCTGGCGGGCGGATCGCACCGTCTGCCTGCGATGAGCCGCCGGACAGAGTGCTAAGTCACCAGCGGTATGAGCGGAGGCTGAGGCCGGAGCGTTAGCTAGGTTAGCATTGCGAGTTAGCAGCCCGCTAGCGAGGCATTTCCCTCCTCCCCGCTTCAAACTTTCACCGGCTCACCAGAGCTAACCGCCGCCGCGCCAACTTGGCAGCTCCCCGGCGGAGCTCCAGGCTCGGAGGGCGGGCGTGTAGTGTGTGTGATGTGCGCGGGGCTGATATTCACCTGGAGAGACCGTTTTTTCGAGGATAGTGATGAGCTCCATTCCGTCCACCGGCTGCCGCTCTCTCTCTCTCTCTCTCTCTCTCTCGGTCGGTCGGTCGGTAGTTTCGGTTGCCGCGCAGCGCTCACAGCGGATTATATTTCTTCCACGGAGCTCCGTCGGTGCCAGCCACAGGGCGGGTTCAGTCGGTGGTAATGGAGGCGCAGGTTCCCCGGTGCTAGCTGGGTGTTCTTCACTCGGATGGTGCGGGAAACGTTACCGGCCGTGGCGCAGAGTACCGTCTCGTCTCTTCACCGCCGCCCGTTCGCATCCTGTGTTGTCGGGAGGGAAAGGGCCGCGCGCTTCTCCCCGCGGAAGGATATCACGCTCTGACGGCAGGGCGACGTGCTGCCTTCACGGCCGTCCGGACGCTTTACGGCTGTGCGGTTAACGCAGAGGCGAGACACAATTCAGCAGATTAGAGTCCCTTTGTTTCTCTGTCTCTGCTTTATAGAATAGAGATGACGGCTAGTTTGTGTGTACGCTTTTTTTTTCTGTATGTTTGTTCAGAATAAACACATTAATGAATTTTACATAAGACTCCTTTACTTCTAGAAGTCATCAACAATTTCCTTATAAATTGACCTTTTCCCTTTATCCAGTTTAGGAACGATTGGAGACATATTTTAGTAATAAACTCAATTCAGTAGCTGCCAGATATCAGAGTGACTTTACAAAAGAACCCTAAACTCTGTTTAAACTCTCCACCCTGTTTAGTGTTTAGTGGGAAATGTTCTGTAGGTTCAAGTAGTGAAAACAATGATCATTGATCAGCCTTTACTGATTGATCACGGTGCGTGATGAGTATTAATGTCACTCCTGACGTCCACATTAACACATCTGATATTTCACTGTTTAACCGAGCAGCAAACCGGAGTCCACAGTTAACGAGGAGCCCCTGAACGCAGCAGAACACTCCTCTCGTCAGTGTCTCGCGCGACCACGCTCCGCCGCGCATGCGCACACACGGACGCGCGGGAATCGAGATGTTTTTATTTTGTGTACTTATTATTGTTCTTATCAAATATCAATTATATAATGGTTATTATTTTAATAATAGGTGAGGTTGATTTAAAAAAACATTAGCTCAGTTTAAAAACAAGCAAACCGTTAAAGGAGCAGTCTGAAGAAAATACATTTACTCAGCTACCGAGCTGAACCGGAGGCAGCAGCTCTTCATGGTCACTGCAGAAGTACCATAGAGAGTTTGCGATGCTATCAAAAGTCAATCAAAAGGTAAAAACAGAGCAACAAATAACAAAATAGCGATAAGGTCACATGATATAAAACAAACCCGACCCGATGAACATGTGAATCTGTTAAACTAGCCTTTAACTTTTCAGTCTCTTGGTTTCCTGTCACTGATCTGCCAGCTGGAGAAAACCTGACACTTAAGGCCTATGTCTTAGTTAGCGTAACTTGCCCACAGTATTTGATCAGTTCTGATCTTTATCGTCAGTGTTTATTGGTGACTGCTTCACTACGTTATCAGGCTGTTCGCTGTGCTTCCTGTATACACTCCTCCTGAGCTAACCATGTTCACTCCCTTTTTGCAGTTCATACCAAGTATTGCTCCTCTTTGTACGCCTCAGTACTCCATTTAGTGGCTAAAAACTACATTTCCCAGGAGGCCGAGCTTCAACCAGCAGGCACGCACAGGTGTGCTGCGGGCCGCCCCTGAGTGGGAGGGGCCTGGCTGTTTCCTGTTTGCTCTGATGAAGATCCGATGGACGCAAAGTTCAGGAATAAAGTGACTCACAAACAGTTTGCACTCCAGTAAGAAGAGGAGACTGGACAGCTTTTATGAACAGATCTCACCCTCAGCAGAGCAGAGGTCTGGACGTGGGATCGAACTCCGCCACAAGGTTTTTACCGAGGGAACCGTCTCGACGGCTCCATCGACCGGACGGTCCCGTCAGCAGCGTCGAGGTGCTGCTCTGGCCTCGTCTCTGGCAGTGGCGTGCTGTAGAAAGGAGGCTGTGGAAGCCTCCAGAGGAACCAGAGTTTGGACGTCCTCTCTCCACAGAGACGACTCTCTTTGCCAACAGACACAGTCACACTCGGGGTGTAAAAACAAACCCATTGCTTCTTTATTAGTTAGTCATTTTACAGTAGTCACTCATACGTAGCTGCCTTGAGTTGGTCTTTTTGTGTCTCTTTTTACTTTTTGTTCCAACTTCTTCCTCATTTTTTTTTTTCATCAACACAACGGAAGAGTCATGGACAAAGTATAAAAAAAAAGAACAAAAAGCAAAGAAAGAAAAACACGGGATAAAATGCCCCCTTTCACAACAAAAACTAAATTTGGCAAAAGGTGAGGATGAAGCAGTGATGATGATGATGATGATGATCCAGTGCATCTTTAAAACATCGATAAAGTCAGAGAGACTCCGTTCTTACTAAGATAGAGAAGAGAGAAGGCGAGATATGTCTGGGCGTCTGATTGGATAAGAGCTTTCAGGAGTCAGGGATTATCGTCCAATCAGATTTGTTCTCCTCACCTGTTGCTAGGCAAAGTTTGAAGCTGTGATAACGCATCATTAACAGAGCATGCGAGGCGTCGATGCCCACGATACAGTCACAGTAAACAGAAAAAAAACAGACGACTAGATCACAACTGAGTACAAAAAATAAAATATCAAAAAAGACCCGTGAAGAGTCTGAACACAGTGAGACGTTGATCCGGCGAGTTTATGGCACAACGAGGCGTTTCATGGCAAAGTCAAATTTATCTACGAATACTCTTCACTTCCTGTTCTACAGCGGGTCACCTCCACTGCACTGCTGCCACTTTTTAATAACAAGAACCAGGCTGCAAAACTCGCCTCATCCTCACTGTCAACAGTTAGCTAACGTTAGCTTCTACCCGTTTTGACACAAAACCCTAAAATATTTATTTCCTGTAAACACTGAACAATTACATGACAAATCATTTCAACTCCATTAACTGTTATTTGTCCACAACCTCCAGGAGTTGCTAATGTTGCAGCTAACACCAGTTAGCCTGCTAATGTCAGCCTGTTACTTACGCTTGCTAATGAGCTAACTAGCTAGCGACTGTTTGTGATATGTGACGGCTGATTTTACAAACACTGATTTTGTTTAACCTTCTGGTTTTATTTGAATCAATAAAACCAGCAAGCTAATATGCACGCGCTACGACGCCAACATGGTAGCTTGCGTCAAAACAGCTGCCCAACTTGTAAGTATTAGCTTGTTAACCAAGCTCACTAGGTAAGACTAAAAAGGTCTCAGGTTTGGGAAATAAATTGGCACTTTTTAAAAATAGTGGCGTACATAGTAGTTTGCTCACATGCTAACATTAGCATAACTTGCACATACGAATAAATTTAAATTTTCTTTACGTATTCATCTTCAGTTTTAATTTTTGTGATTGTGGTTAACGTTCTCCTTCCTCCACTGCGTAATGAGCTAACACTAGCTAGAAAACTACTGTTAGCTTGTTACCTTGGCTTGCTAATGGGCTAACAACACCGCGGCAAAGCACAGCCAAAGACTCAGGATGACTTTGAACTGCTAGGGCTAAATCCTGATTAGCATACTAGCTAATGTTAGCTAGCTGGTGATTGTGGCCAATTTCCCGCTCATCCTCTTTTTAAATAGCAGATTCTGTTTCTCATCTTTGATCGTCAGTTTTTCTCTGACAGCAGTGCAGCAGAACCGTACCAGCTAGCTAATATGGGACTACTAAGCTAACAGGAAACTGTGTAGCTAACGTGGAACACGCTAACTAACATGCTAGCCAGTATGAGGCGACCCGTCCACTGAACTCTACCCCGACAAAACCAATGTTGATGATCTTTTAATCGTTAAACTGCAGTCCATGATTTGTTTGGCTGTTTGTCGTCTGAAATACAACACCGTGAAATATGACGTAAATAATACCCCCCCCTCAGTGCTGCTGCCTCACATGGAGACAGCCAGTTCACACCTAACCAACACCAAGCCTTTCACATCTTTCATCTCAACGTCTGAAATCAGCTGATTCGCCACAAAATCGGCAGCAAATCAAAAGCTGAAACTTTGATCCGACGACGTGAAAACTACGGACGCCTGTCAGAGCCGAGAAAACAGAAAACAGACGAGTGGGTGGAGATAAAAATGAAAACACAGTCGAGGCAATGTGGGAAAATTAGAACTTAAAGCGTAACAATGAGACTTGAAGTCTAACCGCTCACGTTCCTTCTGCTCTCGGCTGAAACCGTTCATCACGTGGAAAACAAGCGGAGACGCTGCAGGAATGTGTGTTTGGACTGACGGGAGCTGCTGTGGCACAAAATAAATTAGAACCTGATTCAAAGAGAAACAAAGACACTAAACTCCTGAGAAAACAAGACAGGGAGGAGGGACGATCGAGGCCCACGCTCAACACTCTGAGGCTCTCTCTCTCTCTCACACACACACCTGGACACCCTCCACCTGCGACAATCACGACGCCCAACTTCAAAAAATACTGACACCTGTCAGTCAGCGAGACAGTTAAAGGTGCAGTCCGACAGTTTAGAGGATGTGTTTCACCTCCTGAAGACAGAAGGGTCAAGTTAGCCTAGCTTAGCGCAAAGACCGGAAGCTGGAGGTAACTGTTAGCCTAGCTTAGCGCAAAGACCGGAAGCTGGGGGTAACTGTTAGCCTAGCTTAGCGCAAAGACCGGAAGCTGGGGGTAACTGTTAGCCTAGCTTAGCGCAAAGACCGGAATCTGGGGGTAACTGTTAGCCTAGCTTAGCGCAAAGACCGGAAGCTGGGGGTAACTGTTAGCCTAGCTTAGCGCAAAGACCGGAAGCTGGGGGTAACTGTTAGCCTAGCTTAGCGCAAAGGGGGAAAGTGTTTGCTCAACAGAAAAGTAAAAAAATCCCTCGTCTAAGAGCTCCGACTGTTTATTGATCAGATTGCTCAAATGGAAAGAGTTATCGTTGGTTTACCGTTTCCCGGTGGTACGTCAACACCGACTGGAGGTAGAAATAAAAATCAGTCAGGGGACATTCGGAGGAAAAAAGAATAATTTCTGAATATTTTCTGAAGTCAGAAATGTGCAGTCACACGGCTTCACTCTGCGAGGCTGATCGACCTCATGACTCATCACGCCACAGACGGCGCCGCTCCAAATCCATAATTCAACGTTTTTGTGACTTTAATGAGAGAAAAATCAAGACGTTTCTGTTAAATCTTGTGACTCGTCTGACACACACAGACACACACAGACACACACACACAGACACACACACACACACACAGACACACACAGACACACACAGACAGACACACACACACACACACAGACACACACAGACACACACACACACACACACACAGACACACACACACACACACACACACACAGACACACACAGACACACACACACACACAGACACACACACACAGACACACACACACACACAGACACACACAGACACACACACACACACACACACACACACACACACACACACACACACACAGACACACACACACACACACAGACACACACAGACACACACAGACAGACACACACACACACACACAGACACACACAGACACACACACACACACACACACAGACACACACACACACACACACACACACAGACACACACACACACACACACACACACACACAGACACACACACACACACACACACACACAGGTTATGATGGGAGCTCTGACTGCAGCCTGGACACGACGGCCAAGAGGTAAAGACGTCTTCTTACTGATACTTTGTCCTGAAGAATAATACTAATAAAGTTTGTACAACAAACTGAAACAGGCTCATCGATCGACAGAAAGTTTGACTAATTGATTAGTTTTTTAAGCCGGAAGATTAAAGAATCGATCACGGCGGCGCCTCTCTCCGATTCTGTCGACACGGAGTCGCCTTGTTTGAAAAAACCTTTATTGAAACTGTCCCTGGACACACCGCTGGGGGCGTTGTGTTTACGGACAGTGAGAACGGGAAGGTCGGATGTTTTGTCTGCACAGAAATGCAGATTAATCAATAGTCTGATCAATAACAGCTTCCCTCTGAGAAGGACATGCGTGAACTGAGGACCAGCACAGAGGGGTGTTATGGGTAACTCTGTAACCATACCAGACTTCATTCAGAAAACATCTTGGGGCGAAACACTCCCCCGGTCAGAGAACGGATCCCAGCACAGAGACACAGGCGTGATTAGCCTAGCTTAGCACAAAGACTGCAAGCAGAGGGAAACTGTTAGCGTAGCTCCCAAACTGTCTGATTCACACTCATCCTCTGACTCTGCATGTGACACAAACTGTTTAAGACTGCTGCCACTTCAGAGACAAACCCTCAGCTTTCTGACTGTGTGTGTGTGTGTGTGGGGGGGGGGGGGGGGGGGGGGGGCTAACGTCACCTTTCAAACCACAGCAACTAAATCTGGACAATGTCAAGTGCTGATTTTCCACTTTTCCCTGTTCTGCAGCTACTGGATGAGCAGGTGGATGCCTGGCATGATGACTGATCAAAGGAAGGAAGGAAGGAAGGAAGAAAGGAAGGAAGGAAGGAAGGAAGGAGTGTTGGGGGTGATGTTTCAAAGGTTACGGGTCATTTACAGTAAACTACAGATATATACACACACCCAAAATTGTACAGAGAACAAATATGTACATGCTCAGGGTTTCTATTTTTTTAACTATTACCGACAACTTTCCCAAAATATCCTCCTCCTCCTCCTCCTCCTCCTCCTCCTCCTCCTCCTCCTCCTCCTCCTCCTCCTCCTCCTCCTCCTCTTCCACCAACAAAACTCAGGACAAATGTTGCACAGGTCCTTCCTCCTCCTCCTCCTCCTCCTCCTCTTCCTCACCTGTCTGTAGTGTAACAAGGTGGGAGGCGGGGCTTGCAGGTCGTCTGGACCAAAGACTCAAGTGTCACATGACATGGAGGAGGACTTTAGCTGTTCTTCAGCAGCGTTCTGTCTTCAGGAGGACAGGAGGAGGAGGAGGCCGACGTAGAGGTGGAGGAGGATGAAGCAGCAATTGTGGTGGTGGTGGCGGAGGAGGAGGAGGTGGAGGAGGAAGAGGAGGAGGTGTGGGAGGGGAAGGAGAGCAGCTGTCCGGTCTCAGATGAGAGGAGTGAGCAGGAGCGAAGGTCGACCGTCTGCAGGGAGGGGCAGCGGCGCAGCAATGGGACACACTGCTCCGTCACCTTCACACAGCCTGAAACACACACACACACACACACACACACCATCAGCTGGTGCACAACTACTGCAACACACACACTCAACTCAAGGAAGAACACCAAATTACAGGTGGCCGTTAAATCGCTCTCTTCAAAGCCACCAGACTCCACTGACAAAAACAGGAGTTTTACTTCACAGGACAGGGAGCTGCTGCTCTGCTGCTGCCTCGGTCAGTTAGTCAGGTTGTGTGATTGTGCTACATAAATATTGTGAGTAACTTTGTAAAACACCAAAGACACACAACAACACAAACACACTAATCCAGTCAAGGCAGCAGTGTACTAGCAACTACAGTGTAGAATCCCCGTTTTAGTGAATGTAGTCTGGTGTGTGTGCTGTTTGTGGTTAAACCAAAAGGATCTTCCAGGTCTCTCTCTGTAGGGATCCTTTCCATGATGCTGTCACACACTTAGAATAACACTCTGAGCCTGTCAGTGGATCAAACAAGATCTACTGGACTAGTTCCAACACTGAACAGAGAGGACCCAGGGTTAGAAACAGTAGAATTCTCCTTTAATATTGTTGTCAAAAGTTCCTTACTTAATTGTAAATGTCTCTGTTAGGGGGCTCAGGCTGCTGGGTGTCACTCACTTCTACGTTCAGTACATACAGACTCTTTTCTGTCCATCAGTTTAAAAACAAACATATTTCAAGGGACGTTTTGTATTGCTGATGAAGACGACAGGAGCACGTGTGTGTGTGTGTGTGTGTGTGTGTGTGTGTGTGTGTGTGAGAGATTCATTCACCTGCCAGGTTGATGTGGGTGAGGCTCTCCCTCAGGGGGGAGATGGGGGAGGTGAGGGTGTGCACCGTCTGGTCCGTGATGTTCCCGCAGTGACTCAGGTCCAACCTGGTCAGGTGAGGAACGTAACGCACCAACATGCGCGACGACGCGTCCGACAGGTCCAGACCGGCCAGCCGCAGCTCCGTCACGTTCTGGAAACGGCCCACTCTGGTTTCACCGTGAGCTGCTCCACCGGTGACAGAGCAGGTGTTGGTGAGGCAGGTAACGGTTCGTTTTACGTTTAACAATCAAGGACGCCCTTAAGTCACAACGTAACAGCTGTTCGTGGAAATGTACCTTTAATCTACACTGCGAGTTGAAATCCATTAGTTCTCCATTTAAAATGTTTAAACGACCAGCTACAAAGGTGAAGGGGTAAGAACCTGCACACCTGTGCAGACGTAGAAGCATCTGATCACCTTTAATGTGAAAAGACTTCAGGGGCCCTTAATCAATAAACTACTTTTATTTTAATAATGTAATCATTAGCTACACACTCATTTGAAATCTCCATTAATTATCACTTTAAACTGCTGTTGAAGTGAAAACCCTTTAAAAACCATGATACTGTACGTTCTGTCCAACGGAGCGGCTCGTCAATTCATTACAATCAATTGTTATGCATTAGTTACCCCCCCCCCCCGCATCCAATGGAAACACTGTTATTACCAACAGGTCACATTAACTAGATTTTTATGAAACCTGTCAAACAGACTAACGGGCTCTTTTAATGATAACTGACCTCACTGCCACTTCACACCAGACTCCATTCAAAAATCTGCTAATTTTAGAACGATTATCTGAACCCTCCAAAACAACATCCAGTTCTCCTAACGAGGACTCCCAGAGCCACACCTGAGCATTAAACTGACCCTAACGCCGCCTCAGGTGTGTATGCGTCTCACCTGTCCTGGTGTCAGGTGGGGGGGCCAGCAGCTCTCTCAGGTGCGAGTCTTTGAGGTCCTCCACCCTGCTGAGGTCCAGCAGCTTCAGACAGGGACAGACAGCCTGACAGAGAGCAGAGACCGCCGGCCACGGACAGCTGGACACGTTCAGCTCCAACAGACCTGCAGGACAGAGACACACAGGTGAGAGAGAGACACACACAGGTGAGAGAGAGACACACACAGGTGAGAGAGAGAGACACACAGGTGAGAGAGAGAGACACACACACAGGTGAGAGAGAGAGACACACAGGTGAGAGAGACACACAGGTGAGAGAGAGACACACACAGGTGAGAGAGAGAGACACACACAGGTGAGAGAGAGAGACACACACACACAGGTGAGAGAGAGAGACACACACACACAGGTGAGAGAGAGAGACACACACAGGTGAGAGAGAGAGACACACACACACAGGTGAGAGAGAGAGACACACAGGTGAGACACAGAGACACTGGTGTCTGTAGTAACACATAAACTCAATGCTGACTTACTAGCTTTTGTCAGAGCTTTCTGCCGTACCCACTGGCCTTCTTTAGCACATGACGCTTGCTCACCTGGACATATTCGACCACCTGTTACTATGTGGGTGGAGCTGTGTCCCATGAGGACCCCTGAGGCCGTCTGATTGGCTGAAGAAGGCCATGGGATACAGCTGAAAGCTGCAGAAAAAGCCCTGAGCATGACCGTGAGCAGACAGGTGACAGGTGTCGGCAGCACCTTGTAGGCGGTTGATGAGCCACATTAGCTGCTTCTTGGAGATGTTGGTGTAGCCCAGGTTCAGGGAGACGGGCTGACGGCGGATGATGCCACTCAGCATGGGGGGGGTGATGGAGCGCTGTCGGCTCAGGTCGATCTGAGTCCACAGCCTCTTATCGCAGCACCTGGAGGGGGCGGGGACAACACACACCTGCGGTCACCTCCCAATGATGTCATACCACCTCGTGTTAAACCGACCAATCGGAGAGCAGAGATATGAAACAAATCAATGAATTGTACAACAAAAGGTTTGTTTATAAAGGTTTGTCTTAATTATGCGTCAAACTATTATTATAGTTATAATATCATAGTAATATACTCTAGTATCGTAGTAATATACTCTAGTATCGTAGTAATATACTCTAGTATCATAGTAATATACTCTAGTATCATAGTAATACATTCTAGTATCATAGTAATATACTCTAGTATCATAGTAATACTATAGTATTATAGTAATATACTCTAGTATCATAGTAATACACTCTAGTATCATAGTAATATACTCTAGTATCATAGTAATATACTCTAGTATCATAGTAATACACTCTAGTATTATAGTAATATACTCTAGTAGTATAGTAATATACTCTAGTATCATAGTAATATACTCTAGTATTATAGTAATATACTCTAGTATTATAGTAATATACTCTAGTATCATAGTAATACATTCTAGTATTATAGTAATACTATAGTATTATAGTAATACACTCTAGTATTATAGTAATATACTCTAGTATCATAGTAATATACTCTAGTATCATAGTAATACACTAGTATCATAGTAATACACTCTAGTATCATAGTAATATACTCTAGTATCATAGTAATATACTCTAGTATCATAGTAATACATTCTAGTATCATAGTAATATACTCTAGTATCATAGTAATACTATAGTATTATAGTAATATACTCTAGTATCATAGTAATACACTCTAGTATCATAGTAATATACTCTAGTATCATAGTAATATACTCTAGTATCATAGTAATACACTCTAGTATTATAGTAATATACTCTAGTAGTATAGTAATATACTCTAGTATCATAGTAATATACTCTAGTATTATAGTAATATACTCTAGTATTATAGTAATATACTCTAGTATCATAGTAATACATTCTAGTATTATAGTAATACTATAGTATTATAGTAATACACTCTAGTATTATAGTAATATACTCTAGTATCATAGTAATATACTCTAGTATCATAGTAATACTATAGTATTATAGTAATATACTCTAGTATCATAGTAATACATTCTAGTATCATAGTAATACTATAGTATTATAGTAATATACTCTAGTATCATAGTAATACACTCTAGTGTCATAGTAATATACTCTAGTATCATAGTAATATACTCTAGTATCATAGTAATATACTATAGTATCATAGTAATACACTCTAGTATCATAGTAATACACTCTAGTATTATAGTAATATACTCTAGTATCATAGTAATATACTCTAGTAGTATAGTAATATACTCTAGTATCATAGTAATATACTCTAGTATTATAGTAATATACTCTAGTATTATAGTAATATACTCTAGTATCATAGTAATACATTCTAGTATTATAGTAATACTATAGTATTATAGTAATACACTCTAGTATTATAGTAATACACTAGTATCATAGTAATATACTATAGTATCATAGTAATACACTCTAGTATCATAGTAATATACTATAGTATCATAGTAATACACTCTAGTATCATAGTAATACACTAGTATCATAGTAATACACTCTAGTATCATAGTAATACACTCTAGTATCATAGTAATATACTCTAGTATTATACTACTATACTATAGTATATTACTATAATACTATAGTATTATATATTATAGTATAGTATCATGGTAATATACTGTAGTATTATATATTATACTATAGTATCATAGTAATATACTATAGTATTATATATTATATAATACTATATTATACTACACCAGGGGTGCCCAATAAGTTGATCGCGATCTACCGGTCAATCACGGAGGCAGTGCGGGTAGATCTCATGACATTAAAAAAAGATTTGAGTCCATCACCATGGTCCCTGATCAGGACTGAGTGGTTTAGAAAGTGAATGAATGTCTGTATCCTCCCTACGGCTTCATGGACGGACAGGACGGACAGTCTGACATCTCTGCTCTGCTACGGGGCGCAGGCAGGGACATGTGGGACACGCTAGCTGCTGCTAAACTAAAGAAGGGGTACTCTGGGACGGGGAACGGGACAGGAAGGGGTAGTTTGGGACGGGGAACGGGACAGGAAGGGGTAGTCTGGGACGGGGAACGGGACAGGAAGGGGTACTCTGGGACGGGGAACGGGACAGGAAGGGGTACTCTGGGACGGGGAACGGGACAGGAAGGGGTAGTTTGGGACGGGGAACGGGACAGGAAGGGGTACTCTGGGACGGGGAACGGGACAGGAAGGGGTACTCTGGGACGGGGAACGGGACAGGAAGGGGTACTCTGGGACGGGGAACGGGACAGGAAGGGGTAGTTTGGGACGGGGAACGGGACAGGAAGGGGTACTCTGGGACGGGGAACGGGACAGGAAGGGGTAGTTTGGGACGGGGAACGGGACAGGAAGGGGTACTCTGGGACGGGGAACGGGACAGGAAGGGGTACTCTGGGACGGGGAACGGGACAGGAAGGGGTAGTTTGGGACGGGGAACGGGACAGGAAGGGGTACTCTGGGACGGGGAACGGGACAGGAAGGGGTACTCTGGGACGGGGAACGGGACAGGAAGGGGTAGTCTGGGACGGGGAACGGGACAGGAAGGGGTAGTTTGGGACGGGGAACGGGACAGGAAGGGGTACTCTGGGACGGGGAACGGGACAGGAAGGGGTACTCTGGGACGGGGAACGGGACAGGAAGGGGTAGTTTGGGACGGGGAACGGGACAGGAAGGGGTAGTCTGGGACGGGGAACGGGACAGGAAGGGGTAGTTTGGGACGGGGAACGGGACAGGAAGGGGTACTCTGGGACGGGGAACGGGACAGGAAGGGGTACTCTGGGACGGGGAACGGGACAGGAAGGGGTAGTCTGGGACGGGGAACGGGACAGGAAGGGGTAGTCTGGGACGGGGAACGGGACAGGAAGGGGTAGTCTGGGACGGGGAACGGGACAGGAAGGGGTACTCTGGGACGGGGAACGGGACAGGAAGGGGTAGTCTGGGACGGGGAACGGGACAGGAAGGGGTACTCTGGGACGGGGAACGGGACAGGAAGGGGACAGGAAGGGGTACTCTGGGACGGGGAACGGGACAGGAAGGGGACAGGAAGGGGTACTCTGGGACGGGGAACGGGACAGGAAGGGGTAGTCTGGGACGGGGAACGGGACAGGAAGGGGTAGTCTGGGACGGGGAACGGGACAGGAAGGGGTACTCTGGGACGGGGAACGGGACAGGAAGGGGTACTCTGGGACGGGGAACGGGACAGGAAGGGGTAGTCTGGGACGGGGAACGGGACAGGAAGGGGTAGTCTGGGACGGGGAACGGGACAGGAAGGGGTACTCTGGGACGGGGAACGGGACAGGAAGGGGTAGTTTGGGACGGGGAACGGGACAGGAAGGGGTACTCTGGGACGGGGAACGGGACAGGAAGGGGTACTCTGGGACAGGAAGGGGTACTCTGGGACGGGGAACGGGACAGGAAGGGGTACTCTGGGACAGGAAGGGGTACTCTGGGACGGGGAACGGGACAGGAAGGGGTACTCTGGGACAGGAAGGGGTAGTCTGGGACGGGGAACGGGACAGGAAGGGGTACTCTGGGACAGGAAGGGGTAGTCTGGGACGGGGAACGGGACAGGAAGGGGTACTCTGGGACAGGAAGGGGTACTCTGGGACGGGGAACGGGACAGGAAGGGGTACTCTGGGACGGGGAACGGGACAGGAAGGGGTACTCTGGGACAGGAAGGGGTACTCAGAGTGATGGTGATGGTGTGCATCACTGCTGTCAGTTTAATGAGGGTTACATTAGCTGCAGTCATGCAGTGTACACCAACATACAGTGTATATATGAAGAACACTGAGTATATAAACAAATATATGTTTAGCATTTTTAATGGAGGTAGATCATTTTCACCTGGTCATTTTAAAAGTAGCTCACAAGCTGAAAAAGTGTGGACACCCCTGTACTAGTAAATACTAGTATTATTATTATTATTAGTAGTAGTAGTAGTAATATTATTGTTATATACTACTTTTCAAACTGTGTCTGAAAAAACTAAAAGCCCGTAAAAACACCTTTAATTAAAAAGCCCTTACTTAAATTTGTCACTTTAACACTGAGCAACAATCAATGATGCCCAGCTCGTTTAAAACACGGTCATTTAGTGAAGAGCCTAAAAGTGACTGTAAATACTGTATGTAATATATATTTTATCCAGAAATATGAATGTAAACAGCCAAACTTCAACAACTTTTCCTCAATAAAATAAATCTAATTTTAAGTTATTTTTATTTTCTGTACTATCCTCATGTTTTGTCTCATGGTGCCGTCTTATATTTATATTCTTTAATCACGGCCACATCAGCTCCACTAACAAGACACACAGGTTCACCTCCGACAGACAGACAGACAGACAGACAGACAGACAGACAGACAGACAGACAGACAGACAGACAGACAGACAGACAGACAGACAGACAGACAGACAGACAGACAGACCAAACTCTGCTGTGGAAGTCCACTTTTCTTTATTTATTTATAAATTATTTTGGGGGGGGGTAGCTGAAGTGTCGCTATAACAGCGCTGATCGATGCATTGATCCGCTGATCGGTGTGTCATTATACCTGCGGGAGGAGGGGCTGCTGCACGGGTCCTGACTAGCGCGGCAGCTGTTCAGTGCATTGTGGGATTTGTAGTATTAGAGGTAAGAGAGCTGTTTACCGACGGGCCGTTCTTAATAGTCACATGAAATGATCTCGCGGGCCGTATATATAATTGTACCTTGAGTTTGACATGTCTGCTCTGGAAGGAACCTTTATGTTCCAAAGCTGGTGCAGAGAAAATACATTAAGGGCTTTTAGAACACAGCTACTGAACTCCTCGGATTATTACTTATTGATTGGAAGCACGAAGAATCTCCCATCACCTCCGTCAGCCGCTACCACTCTGAACACAGCATGATGTCATCATGATGTCACTCACCAGCGGCTCCAGGTGCGGCAGACCCTCATGCAGACGCACAGCTCCCTCTGGCTCAGGTGGGTGAACACTCGCAGCCACACGTCCCGTGTCATGATGTGGGAGGAGCCGGAGTCCAGCGGCAGGCAGCTGGGCTCGGGGCAGGCGGGGGGCGGGCGCACCAGGTGCCTCTCCATCTGAACGGGTCGGGGGGGCGAGGGCACGGCCGGCGGGCTGCGCTTCATCATCTGAGAGCGTGGCGCGAGGCGGGACGGCTGCGAGCAGGGAGATGCCGCCATCGCTGACATCATCAGGCCGCTGCCGCCACCCCCTCCCCCGTTGGAGGTGGGGATGGAGGAGGAGGAGGAGGTGATGTTGTTTCTGGACGTCTGGTTCTTACTGGGACGGATCTTGTTGCCACGGCTCCCACTGCCCTTGGTCCCGCCCCCTCCTCCCCCGCCATGTCTGTGATTGGTCAGAACGCCGCTGGCATTCTCCTTCTCCCCTCCCTCCCTCCCACCTCCTCCTGTCCCTCCTCGTGTCCGTCCGTTGCGCGCCTCCTGCCCGTTGCTGCGCTGCTTCCCCGTGAAGCCGTCGTGCTGTGAGGACGGAGGCATCTGATTGGAGGAGAGGGGCGAGGGTGGAGGGAGGGAGGAGGAGTTTTTCCGGGTCCTGTCAGAGGTGGGCGTGTCCTCCTCCTCTCCATCCAGCAGGCCTCCTTTCCGTCCTCGTGGAGGTAACCCTGCCTCTCCCCCTCTCCGCCGGGCCTTCTCCCCTCCTCCCCCTCCCTGCTCCTCCTCCCGCACCTCATCCTCCCCCCTCCCGGCCTCCCCCTCTGACTCCTCGCTGGCGCTGAAGCCCAGCTCGGCCAGACGCCGCTCCCTCTCCCGCTCTCTCTCCCGCTCGCTGCGACTCCGCTCCCGCTCCGCCCGCCCCCCGCTGCTGTTACCGTAGACGACCGGAGGAGGCGGGGCGGGGGAGGACGACGAAGGAGAGGAGCCTCCCCCCGCCTGCTCCCCCCTCAGAGAGTCATCAGAGTCGGACTCGGAGTCGGACTCGGAGCTGGAGGAGGAGGAGGACGAGGACTCGGGCCGGCGCTCCAGCAGACACATCCTCTTAAAGCGCTCCAGCTTCTCTCTGTGATGGGAGCGCTGGTCTGCACTCGACGTCCCCCCTGCACCTCCCCCCGCTCCCCCACCTCCTCCTCCCCCGGGCTGAAAGGACGAAGTAGTGGAGGAGCCCTGCGGTCCTCCGGCTCCCCCCCCAGCTGAGGAGGTGGGACCGTTGGACTCCACCGGCTCCTGTTTGGGTTTCTGACAGACGGAGGAAACAGAAGCTGCTGAGATGACTGAGGGCAGAACCAGGTAGATAAACTAATGTATCAGCAAAGTCCCTCCCCTGTTTCTACCCATGATCCTCTCTGTCCTCATCCTGGTGTCTGAGTGACTGGTAGGTAGTAAAAGTGTTGGAACTGGTCCAGTAGATCACCTCAGCTGCTCCTGATCACAGTAGGTCCACTAAAAGAGCTTGTTTGATCCACTGACAGGCTCAGAGTGTTATTCTAAGTGTGTGACAGCATCATGGAAAGGATCCCTACAGAGAGAGACCTGGAAGATCCTTTTGGTTTAACCACAAACAGCCGTTTCAGGGATTTTAGCTCACAGAACCTCGTAGTATGCAACAGTCCACCAGTCAGTGTGTTTGTGTTACTGAGTGTTGAACAGATCTTTAAAACACAGAAGTCACAGCAGCAGAGCAGCAGCTCTAAAGTCCCTGTTTTAGTGAATGGAGTCTGGTGTGTGTGCAGAGAGCCATAGAACGGCCGTTTGTGA